>NC_041713.1:2517701-2618578 GCF_900700375.1 Denticeps clupeoides | reverse complement strand
GAGAGGGAGGAGAGAGGAGAGAGGGAGAGAGAGAGAGAGAGAGAGAGAGAAGGAGAGAGAGGGAGGAGGAGTGTGTGTGTTGAGCGGATCGCTGTAGTACGGGGAATAAGGGGGTGTGTGTGTGTGTGTCGGTAAACCACAGTGCGGAACACAGGACCGAGCACCGGAGGACCGGACCGACCCGCCACCGCCGGCTTCTCGAACCGAGCCGAGCCGAGCCGAGGAGCGGCCGCCGTTCTGGCGCAGGGAGCCGCCGCGCTGCGCACTGCAGGTCAGGCCGGACGGGTCACCCTACACCCCGGATTAAATATGCAGGAAACCGCGGTGTGTTGCAGTTTAAAGGGCGACCGCGCCGCGCCGCGCCCGCGTCGTGACGCGCCGCGCCGCGCCGCCGCGCCATCGCCGCTCACGGACGCGACGCGACGCGGTGACCGGGGACAGCGGGGGACCACGGCGCTCCTTTCCACGTGGAAACGTCGCCACGTCCAGGCGACACCGGGGCTTTCACGGCCGCGTGTGTGAATCCGCGTCGGCGCAACAAGTCCGCGGGCGTGCGTGCGTGCGTGCGTGCGTTTTTATTAAATCCGCACTTCAGTGGCTGACTGGTCAAATGTGGGAGTTCTGTCAACTGTCTCATTAGAATGTAGAAATATTACAAAACTTAGCAAGCAACCTACATTTACAGCATTTACCAGACGCCCTTATCCAGAGCGACTGAGGGCAGTGGTGGCCTAGCGGTTAAGGAAGCGGCCCCGTAATCAGAAGGTTGCCGGTTCGAATCCCGATCCGCCAAGGTACCACTGAGGTGCCACTGAGCAAAGCACCGTCCCCACACGCTGCTCCCCGGGCGCTGGTCATGGCTGCCCACTGCTCACTCAGGGTGATGGGTTAAATGCAGAGGACAAATTTCACTGTGTGCATCGTGTGCTGTGCTGCTGTGTATCACATGTGACAATCACTTCACTTTTTTTTTTTTTACAACCAGTAGTTACAGGGACAGTGTCCATCCTGGAGACACTCAGGGTTAAGTGTCCTGCTCAGGGACACAATGGTAGTAAGTGGGGTTTGAACCTGGGTCTTCTGGTTCACAGGCGAGTGTGTTACCCACTAGGCTACTACCACCCACAAAACACTTACAGGCCCTACATAAAATACCAATTCTAACTCTTAACATACAATTCTAACAGCAACCAAAAATATATCATAATTATGTAGCTGTATGAAAATAAGCTATAAAAACATGCATCAAAAATGCATCTTTGTACTGGGTCCGTTAAGACCAGGCCCGATCACATGTAGGATGGGCCAACACACGCCCTGGAGCCGAGGCTCTTTTACCTTCTCCCAATCATCGATTGCAGGTCCAGCTCTGCTCCTCGCGGGCTGCGGCCCTGGTTTTGTCGCAAGTTCTCCCCGGCCAGGCTCTGCAGGGGGGTGGGGGCGGCTTATCTCGATATGTTCCTGGATCAGCATTCCTCAGGCCGCAGATAGCCTCGACTCCGGGCCCGTTCTGCAGGAACGTCTTTCGGAATCTGATCTTCAGTGAGGTGCCCGCTGCTTCAGCTTCATTATCTATCCATAGTTCCACACAATTACGCATGTGGGGGCCTAGCGGTTAGGGAAGTTAAGGCCCCGTAATTGCCAATGAGGTCCCCTTGATGAAGGTACCGTCCCGGCACGCTGCTCCCCGGGCGCCTGTCATGGTGCCTACAGCTCACCAAGGGTGACGCTTAAATACAGAGGACACATTCACGGTGTCACCGTGTGCTGTGCTGCAGTGTTTCACAATGACAATCACTTCACTCTAAATATGCACCGTTCACGTGTTCACCGTGGATTTCCTGGTCCCCATGGAAACGGAGCCTTTATAGGCCAGCTTGGATCACGGGATAATGGTGTTTGATGTAGGAGGGTTGGTGTTTGTCTGCTGTTTTTATTTTGTTCATGTATAAGTGTTCTTTGTTCTATTTGAGTCATATCCTTTGTTTTATGTAATGGTAAATTGTGAACACAGTACAGGCCAAAAGTCTGGACACCTTCTCATTCAACGTGTTTTCTTTATTTTCGTGACCATTTACGTTGGTAGATTCTCACTGAAGGCATCAAAACTATGAATGAACACATGTGGAGTTATGTACTTAACAAAAAAAGGTGAAATAACTGAAAACATGTTTTATATTCTAGTTTCCTAGCCACCCTTTCCTCTGATTACTGCTTTCTCTCAGTGAAATGTGTCCTCTGTATTTAACCATCACCCTTGGTGAGCAGTGGGCAGCCATGACAGGCGCCCAGGGTGCAGTGTGTGGGGACGGTGACTTTGCTCAGTGGCACCTTGGCGGATCGGGATTCGGACCGGCAACCTTCTGATTACGGGGCCGCTTCCTTAACCACTAGGCCACCACCGCCCCTCAAAAAGTACATAACTGCACATGTGTTCATTCATAGTTTTGGTGCCTTCAGTGAGAATCTACCAACGTAAATGAAACTTTAACTTTAAAGTGAAGTGATTGTCACTTGTGATACACTGCAGCACGGCACACGGTGCACACAGTGAAATTTGTCCTCTGCATTTAACCCATTACCCTGTGTGAGCAGTGGGCAGCCATGACAGGCGCCCGGGGAGCAGTGTGTGGGGACGGTGCTTTTGCTCAGTGACACCTCAGTGGTACCTTGGCAGATCGGGATTCGAACCGGCAACCTTCTGATTATGGGGCCGCTTCCTTAACCACCACTGCCCCATTTCATGCCCCAAATGGTCATGACAATAAAGAAAACACATTGAACGAGAAGGTGTCCAGACTTTTGGCCTGTGCTGTGTGTATGGGGATATGTTGATATATAGAGATCTTGAGTTGATCTGAATATGACTGCCTGCTTTTCCCCATCCCTGCCATCTTGAGCTCACCCAATTAGGATATGATTGGGGTTTATTTAGGGGGACAGCATAGTAGGCCGGGGGTGGGGGACATACACACATTTATATATATATTGTTGCCTATGATGGCCATTTTTTTGTTGAGTACTTCCCGCACTGTAAATAAACCTGCACCTTTTTTCCTTCACTGCACCTGCTGTGTTTGGCCTTTTTTGGGTTTGGTGGAAGTGCCCAGTGTAGACCGGACGTGGACGTTCCTGCCTCGCAGCTTCCATTTAAAGAACTGAATTTAATGCAGACCCGTGGAGCTGGACCGCTGTGTGTCTGTTTCTGTTTTTCCGTTGACATGCTTCACATTTTTGACCCGTGATTTGATTTTCTTCCGCAGCAAGACCGAATGCTGCTCAGCGGAGGGTCTCTGTCACAACAGTCACATTGATGCACTTCTTGACCTTTCGACCCCTACATTTCGACCTGATTGTTGAGGGCGAATCTGTTCAGATCCTGATTGTACGCGTTTTTTTTTTTAACCCGCGCCTAAAAATAGTGGAATCGTTGTGAGGTGTGGCCGTTTGGGGGGGGATACGAAGGCCCCCGCTTTCACTCCAGCTGCCCCCTTCATTCTGCCGTCTGGATGTTTTCTCGTTTTACCGTCTCCCAGTTCAGCTCCTCCGTATCTCGCCTCATCTCCCTCCGCCGCGGCGGCCACTCCCACCGTCTCTCTCCGTCGATGGAAAGGAACGCGGGAGGACGGTGCTTATCTGTGCGCAGGCGGGGGAATCTGTCTCCGCGTCCAAGTGCTCAGGCGGAACGCTTCTCCGTTGAGGGGGACATTCCACAAAGCGGAGGTGCCGAACGTGTCCATGTTCTTCACCCAAGTACAGCAAGTCACGTTAAAGTGGGAAATTAGGACAACATGAGCTCACGTCATATTAATACATTTATAAAAGAACGGAAACGTCGTTCATTAGATGATTCATGTGAATCTTTATTTGCAATAGTCTCCATTATTTATATATATATATGTGTGTGTGTGTGTGTGTGTGTGTGTGTGTGTGTGTGTGTATATATATATATATATATATACATATGTATATATGTGTATATGTATATGTATGTGATATATGTTTCTCAGCCAGCTGCCTGTTAAATACAGAGGACACATAAAGATAAAGTGATAAAGTGAAGTGATTTGTCATTGTGATACACGGCAGCACAGCACACGGTGCACACAGTGAAATTTGTCCTCTGCATTTAACCATCATCCTTAGTGAGCAGTGGGCACTATTAAAGCACTTATTAAATACGACACTAATCATTCAGACACGAGACCCTGTTCCTCCAGAGGGGGGGTGAAGGAGTTCTGTACCAGAAACAAGGCGGCCCGCAGGCGCGCTGCGGGCACGTGCTGTTTACGGTGAGGGGGCTACTCAGGCCTGATTACACCTCTACTGCTGGTTATTCGCGTTCTTCGCGTTCTCTGACGTGTGGAGCACGTTTTGTTTTACGAGGCCTGGTGGTTTGTCGGGGCACGGCGGATGAAACCTCATCAGCCATCATTTCATGAGAAAATTGATTTCGTCACCAAGAGCAACGGGGCAGATGGGGAAATTTCTCATGAGCGAATCGAGTCTTGTCTCTTGTTGAACTGCTGCCAATGGGCCCAGGGCTCTAACGCGTTCCTACAAGAATGTTCTCGTCCGTTCAGGAAGTGAGCTGCAGATCCTCTCCAGGCTCCTGGTTCGTCGGTGACGTCAGTCGTGCTGCAGGCCTGAGTACGAAACGCTCGGGGCAGAGTGAGTCACAGACTCTGGCGTCCTTCAGCTGACCTCAGATCAGGTCCACAGCGAGTGAATGACAGGCTGTGGAGGTGTGTGTGTGAGACGTGACGTGGCCCTGGGCCACGCTTTCTTCTGTCTACATCGGTCCGGTTCACATTTTCCCCTCCGGGCACTATGAAATGCAGACAGGATGTGACATTATGGCTCGTTCGTCCTGCCATCATGAAGAGAGAGAGGGACAGCTGGAGCAGAAATGCGGATAACGTTTCACAGCAACTCGGTCCCGAAGTCAGGGGCAAAAAACGAGATCCAGTTATTGACATTCCGGGAATGATGTGTCTGGTAATGAACACAACCAAACTCGGCCTTATTCGCATGGCGCTGGTGACTGATGCACGTGACTGGGGGGGGGGATACGCGCTGTTGTGAGTAATTGTGATTATGGCTGGAGTTTTATTTTTGGAACTGGCTCTGGGTGAGTTAAAAAAAAATAAAATAAAAAATTCTGAGCGTGAGCAGCTGGCGGCCCACCGAACAGACGTGGAAACATCGGTCCCGTGGAAACATGGCGGTGTGATTTACGGCACTGATGTGCACACAAAATGTCATTTTTTAAAATAAATTGCACACGGTGCTAAGTAGCTCTACGCTAAGCGTCTTCCTCTCACGTTGTCCAGTTTTACATGAATGTCATGCAGACTTGCGCAGAATCAGAATATCTTTATTGTCATTGTAACAAGTACGGATCCAGTTACAAATATTTCATTAGAAAAGAATTAAATGGAGAAAGCTAGCGTATATACTAATATAATACAAATATAAAAATAAAATGTAAGAATTGAGGTAGGTTACCAACCTGCATGAAACCCTATTGCACGTGGAATAGAAACGGAATTAAATTCCTGGTGGCAACAGGGTAGAAGCTGTTGTTCAGTCGGTTAGTCCTGGTTTTAACGCTCCTGTATCTTTTGCCTGATGGCAGCGGTTGGACCAGGACGTGAGCAGAGCGTGGAGAGTCTTTTAGGATGTTTTTTTTCTTCAGTGTTTAGATTTTAAGCGCTAAAGTTGTTCTAACAATAAAAAGGGGACAATTTCTTGCTGCTGTCCAGAAGAACAGGTTCTGTAACTCGCACACAAACTCCCACCTCAGGGTAGGGTCTTGTGCCGGGCCGGGATTCCATGCCGCCGATTACCTGACTGTTTGCTCCTGTGGTTGTGTGTATATATACTGCCCTCTTGTGTTTAGTCCCTGTCAGGTCATTGACCGTATGTCTACGTTTAGTGCGTCTCTGTTATGAGTAAATCCTCAAGTCGTTCTGTCCTGCCTGCACCTACCCCACTGTTCCATGACAAACATGTATGTAGATGAAATGACATTAAAGCGAACTTGAACTTGTACTCGAAAAAACATGACCTTGGAGAACGTTAGTTCTCGGACGAGCTGCCCAGCACGCTAGTTTCTGTAACAGTGTTCTGAAATCGCATGATGGTTTTAATGCACGTTATGAAGGCATCGATTATTTGTTGCATTTATTACCTTGAGTTTTATTGAATGCATGAATATGTACATTTGATTTTGGCTTGTCTGTTTCTCCAGTCTCCTGTAGAAAAATGCACTGAGAGGAGCCTACCAGAGTTGTGCCTCCTTTAACACAGGAGCCAATCAGAGGCGAGCAGCGGAAATGGCACCAATTCCACGTCTCCTGCTGATGCTGTTCCTCACTGGCCCGGTGAGAGGCCAGGTTTACGTGATCTCCCAAGAGAAATCATCTCCAACCACCATCCTTGATCCAGAAGGCCACACCACTCAGCCAAACCCCACCAGCTGGACCGACGCCCCTGACAGACTGTTTGAGTCATGGACAGTTCAAAAAAGAACGTCCCCTCGTGGTGGTTCTTTGGGTGGGACCACTATGTTGAAAGAGTCTCATGCAGTCTACCCTGGACAGGGGGTAAGAAGAGGTCAAGACCCCACAGAGTCTCCAGTGCTTCTCACATCCTCTGTTTCACCCAGACTCACCCACACACATCATCCCAGCACTGGGACTCCATCACCAGAAACCGGGATACTCAGGAAGGAGCTGAAGGTATCGGCAGAAGCTCCACCCGCCGGTCGGCCCTCGAATGAAAGCTCCACTGCAGGCAGACCGGTCCCCACCGCAGGAATTGTCGAGGTTCCAAAGGGAGGGGATGAGTCCACGGAGGAGCTCCTGAGGACAATCTCAGCGCAGGTGGCTCAGGGCTTGGATTCCGCTGCTGCAACAGAAGGTGACCTCCTGGCCCAGTTTAGGCCTGAGGCTGAAACTCGATTGGCCGATGCGAACCCTGCCGAGCCCACTGTGGTCATCACCGCTACTTCTACAGCCAATAACAGGACTTCCCTGGGGTACACTGACACCCAGCCCACCACTGGCGGCGTGAAGCCCCGAACTACAGCGAGGCCGCTGGGACGAACGGGATTCAGAATTGAAGGTAGGTAGATCGGAGGCATGATTTCTTTATGGCTATTTGTGCCAAATCCATGCCTTGCTATTACAGTCCCCTGTAACGGCAGGTCACTTGAATTCGTTATTAATCCACCCATTTATGATTTAAGGCCATAATCTTCAATTGAAGACTTATTTTTACTTACAGTGTATTAAGTATTGTTAGGGCATTGTTACATTATGTAACATTTCATTAAGTTCTGTTACCTCATGATTTGTTACGTGGCCCTTACGTTACATTACAGAATTTAACAAAATTGTTTTTGCTGGATTATGTTAAGTTATTTCTCAAACCCTAGTTGCATAGGAATTGCTTCCATTGATAATTACAGATCATGCTAATCCTGAATGTAGTGGACAATGCTTTAATTATTAAACTGAATTTTTTGATAATTACTGGTGCATTTAATCTTAGCCGTCCCGACTTTAAGCTACAGTCTCTTGTGGTTAATTTCCTTCTTGAACTGTATGTCGGATGTGTGGGCTGTAGTATCGCTGAGTTAAAGGAGCTGCCCACACTTGTCTGGCTTCATCAGAAGGAAACGCTCCAAGCCTCACGAAACCTCGTTCTACGGGAGCTGTACAAATCTGAGCACTTTGGTGTGTGTCTACAGGTCAAGCGGCGGTCAACAGTACGTCCAGACTTGCGCAGACCACCGCACCCTCACCACCAAGAAGGACCAGCCCTCTCACAACCACAACCAATGAGCCAAAGAACGGGTTCCGCCCCAGCAGTCGGCAGAATTCCACAACTACAGCCAGTAAGGCGCCAGTGGAGGCGGAGCTCAGAGAAACACAACCCCCTATTACCAGCACAGCGTTAAACCTGACCAGGACAGGTGAGCAACTGTGTGTGTGAGGGGCAATTCTTCCATCTTGACCCTGACCTGAATACCTGGGTACAGATGGATTGATGGAGAGAGGTCTTATGTGCAGTGGACTGTGGGTATGCGTGAAGTTAAAGGTCCCCTATTAGGATTTTTTTTTTTTTTTTTGCTTTTGTATTGGTCTTGTTGGTCCCCTGATACTGTATCTGGAGTCTCTCTCTGAAATTTAGCCTTGGTTCAGAATTACAGCCACTTACAGCCACTGTATCTTTAAATGCTAATGAGGAGGAGAGCGGCCTATAGAAATAATGCGGGCATTCGCGGAAATGACATCATCAACACCATCCACCAACCACAATGTTTGGTACTGACAGGCAGTCGTGTTGCCATTTTTCCAGAAAAAAAAAGCCCCTTATGACGTCATAAGGGGACAAATTCCAGATCCGACCGTCTGAGCTGCCACTCTCTGAACGGTGAAGCAGAATAACCAAAACACTCTTTACGCCTATCACCACTTCTAGCCACTGCAGGACCGTAGACAGGCTCGGGGAACTCGGATTCATTTTTTCATGTCAGGGGACCTTTAAAAGTGTTCTGTGTCAATATGTGAAGTGAGAGATGGGTCCTCGTATTGGTTTGAGAAATCATTTGGACCATCTATTGATCCACAACGTCCTCCTGATTCAAAGGGAGTCAATACTGGACAACTGCATCCATTGATGCTGACCGGACACACCACTGATCAGACCCGTAAACTACGGTCTTTTTTTCTAATACCATTCATTGTGTGGTAATATTTAATATTTTAGCAAAAGTATCAGACCAAGGCATGGAGAAATGACAATGGTAAACCCCGTAAACACCACAGTTGGATTAAAACCAGATGACCCACGACCTCTGACCTCTGCGGAATGGATGCACGGACAGATTTTACGGATTTGAAACACTAACATGCCATTTGTGAGCTTATATAAGTAAACATATGCCACAGAGGACATAATTCCAAAGCAGGCTGAAACGCATGGCATCATGGGATAATGGTACTGGTTAGACCCTCTTGCCCTTTGGTCCAGGTTTATGGCCGGTGAGGCCCAGAGGTCAGCTGCGCCAGGGTTTTGGTGCTGACCAGCTGTAAAATGAAAACCCATGACCGCCGGGCAGTGATGAGGTCATTTGGTTAATCTCCGCCCCCACTTACACATCTGGAACTATGGCCGCGTTCGAATGTGTTTCTGTCCTTGGGATAAAACTGGATCAGACATGCAGAGTAAATGTGTGTGGAATTCAAGCACACACACACACACACACACACACACACACACACACACACACACTTCTGTGGCTTTAATGGAAACAATGGCAGCATTGAGCTCGGCCTGTGAGGATTTACTCTGAATCGTTTGGGACGTAGTTCAGGAAAATTTGAAAAGTGCAGAGACCAAAGAGACGATGAGAGGGGAGATGGAGAACCGAAGCTGTGTGTGTGTGTGTGTGTGTGTGTGTGTGGTGATGGGAAGTTAAAGGAGCTCAGGAGGGGTTGCGAAGGGAATTTGAGGGGAAACTCAAACCAAGCATGAAAAGAGATACGGTCCAGGTATGGAGACGAGTGTTTCAGAGTCGCTGGAAGAATAATAAAAAGCAGATGGATGATCGGGGGAGATAGGGCGGCGGGACTGGGAGAGACAGATGGAAAAAGATGAAAGGAGCGGGTGGATGCTGGGATAAACTGAGGACCTGAGCTACGGAAGTTTAACTCTGTGTAGGTGAGTGTGTGTGTTTGGGGTGTAAATGTCTCCAGACGTGAAATCTGATCCCCCCCTTCTGGGAAATGTCTGCATGTAAATTCAGAAATGTGTGTGCTTTGGTGTGTCCGTTGAAGTGTGCGTGTGTGTAAATGTAGAGTCGGGAAGTGTAAGTCTGTTTTGAGTAATAGGGGCATTGGTGGCCTAGCGGTTAAGGAAGCGGCCCCGTAATCAGAAGGTTGCCGGTTCGAGTCCCGATGCGCCAAGGTGGCACTGAGCAAAGCACCGTCCCCACACACTGCTCCCCTCAGGGTGACGGTTAAACACAGAGGACACGTTTCGTTGTTTCACCGTGTGCTGTGCTGCAGTGTTTCACAATGACAATCACTTCACTTTTTAATACATTTCTGACCTCTCTGGGGGACAGTAGCAATATTGCTTGGAAGATAATAAAGAGTACAGGGTCTGTCAAGTAAAGGAACGCTCAGAAGTCATTCTGTGCGGAACTCGAGGGCGAGCTGACAAAAGGACGCCTGGGACTGATTTGATTTTATTTTTTTTCTATTGAATTACTGTTTCTGTTGCATTCTGTTTTACATTTGTAGTTAATATGTGACTTGGGACAAGTGGCGTAATGGATAACGTGCCTGACTGTCATGGCTGCCCATGTAGTAGCATATTTACCTTTTTTAATGAAATTGTGAGAACAAATGGCCAACTTTTTGTGTGATAGTCTTGCTTTTCAGATGCATTAGTGGTCGATATGTCATTCTCCTTTTTCTCTGTACCCCCAGAATCAAGCCCCTCCACTCCCCCGTCGTCCGGACGCAGGCGTTTTCTACCCCCAGTCAAAGACGGCGGTCCTTCAGAACAGAACCGCTCCATCTCCATGGCTCGCTTTCCTCCACCCATTCTCCAGCCTGGCCCCTCCCCCTCTCCATCTGGGGATCCCTGCGCAGTCGCCGGGTCGAAGGACTGTGTGGACATGGTGTCCGAGGTGTTTGGCCCCAACGGGACATCCCTGGTGTGGACGGACCTCCAGCGGACGCTGTCGTTCGCCTGGGAGCTTCACGTCTTCGGCTCGGCGACGCTCTTCCTCCTGCTGGCAGCTGGTGCTGCTGTGGGCGTGGTCCTCTCCCCTGCGGCTCGGTGCCCGTGCCGCGGTGCTCTGGCGCTTGCCAATGCCCTCCTGCTCCTCGCTGGCCTCCTGCGCGCCATCCACTTCCTGTTGGACCCTTACGGCGCGCGGCTGCTGCTGCCCCGCCCTGCGGTCACTGCCCTTTGCACGCTGCCCCTCCCTCTGCTGCTCTGGGCCCTGGCTGCACTGATCGTTTTGGTGATTCGGGGCTCAGGGGTGGAGCTCGAACCGCTCCCGCCCTCGTTGCTCCGCCTACCGCTGCTGGCGGTGTCGGCGGTGCTGCAATGCACGCTGCTCCTGGCGGCGGACCTACTGTCCCCCGCCCTGTCACCGGCGGTGCCCTTCGTCCTGCAGGGCCTCTCTGTTGTCGCCGGACTGGTCCTCTGCCTGGGCTTCTTGTGCCTGGCGCTGCCGCGCGTCAGACAGGCGGGGAAGGCTCCGGGGGCGGGCCCCGCCCTCGCCGTCTGCGCCCTGCTGGGGGCGCTGTGCTGCGCCCTGCACGTCCAGACGTGTCTGTGGCTCTACGGGATGCTGGGAGACTGGAGGACGTTTGGCTGGACGTGGTGGCTGTGCCAGTTCTGGGCCCGGCTGCTGGAGCTCGCCTGGGCCTTCTGCCTGCTGCTGCTGGCGTCCTGGGTGTTCTGGAGACCCCGGGGGTCCCAGAGAGGATCCGGAGGGGCCGCGGGCGCCGGCGGAGTTGCCGGGGAGCTCCCCTCTCCTGCCGGGTCAACAGGAACGTCGCTTCAGCACACCTGCTGGTCCAAAATTGTTCAAAGCTTAAAAGGACGTCCTTGCAGGAAGGCGGAGACCGCCGGGACGGGGGGATCCGGCGGCAGCGCCGGGGGGAGCTCGGTCGCTGGAGACATGCCTAACAACTGGGCGGGGCAGGAGCGGCCAGGCGCCGACATCAGCAAGAGCCTGATACGTAACCGCGAGCCCCCGAAGGAGAGCAACCGCGGCCGGAACCAGGCCGGCTCGGCGGGGTCGCTGCTGCGCCTGCAGGCGGCGGGCCGAACCCCCGCCAGGTCCCTCAGCGACAAGGACTCCACGTTGTCCCTCGGCGACTTCGACCTGCGGCCGCCCTCGCCCATCGACCTGAGCCGCAGCATCGACGAGGCCCTGCACCGCGAGCACCTCCTCCGCGGCGGCAGCCTCTTCCGCCCGCTGCGCCCGCCCTCGCCCCCGCTCGGCCCCTGGCTCCGGCGCAACAGCGACCCGCAGCTCACGCTGTCCGACAGCAGCGACGACCACACGGCCCTCACCGACTCGTCCACGGGACTGGGCGGCGCGGTGAACAGCTCGGTGCCCAGCCGCCAGGTGACCGCCCCGCCCACGCCCACGCACCAGGGCCCGCGTTTCGCGGCGGGCCAGCGCGTGCCCTTCTCGCTGTCCTGCCCCGTGTCACTACGTCCCTCCTGCAACAGCGTGGAAATGCTGACCCCGGGAGGCGACGACACGCGGCCTTTCCTCACCCCCGACGTGGAGGGCGCGGCCTCGGAGGGCCGGCGCTACCTGAGGGTCCGCCGCCAGGACGACTCGGCGAGTGTGAGCAGTGACATCATCGACCTGTGACACCCAGACTCCGCCCGCCTCCCAGGTAAAACAGGAAGTGCCTCCACGAGGCCTCAGACTGGCGCGGTGGACTGAAAGCTGCCCGTACCAATCCCCCCAGCTCACGGTATATTACCATCGCCGCTCGAGGCGCCAAATCCTCCTGTGATGTGCTGCGTTACACCAACGGTGCTCTCGTGTCGGTGTTTCCGCCCGCCCACGCTCAGCGTGTCCGTTTTTAAGATGTGCCAACCGTGACAGCCGTCGTGTTTTGGGTGACGCTGTTATAAGTGCAGTTGTGTCTGTGGCCCCCACTGCATGGCTGCAACCTGGTCGTGTGTTTGTGGCGATTTGCTCTTTTACTCTGAAGCCCCTTCTGTGTTTACACTTTTATTTTTAGCACATTTCAGATTGTAACCATTAGAAATCGTCCATCAAGTTACTCCCGATCCAGGAGGATCTCAACCTTCAGCCAGACGCGGAGGGAAAACATTCTGTCTAGAGGCTAATTGGCTCTGTCTCACAGGGGACATGTGCACGTTGCAGACCCAGCGACCTGGGCGTTGTTGAAAAGCCCACCAGCGCCCCCTGGTGGTCAGGAAGGTGGGTGTCAGTTCGAAATATCCCAGTGTTCCTAGAGCCTGGTGCCTATAAAAAGTTATCACCCCGAAAAGGCCTGAATCTGGGGTTTACTGAACTGGCGGACCAGGAAGATTTTGTGGGGACGAATTAAATTGCAACTAAAATGGTAGACAACCAGAACCGTTGTCAGTAGGATGATATCAGAAAAATAACATATAACTGCTTGAACACTAAAAAACTTAGTGTTTATATTCTACATATTGTATTTTCCACTTCTTTCTTGAGGACGGGTGGGCCAGCCTTGTGATTGCGTGGACCAGGCCCACCGTAACCCCCCATAGAGCTTAGCCTGTATACTTTGACATGTATACACCTATGAAAAACATATCACCTTTTATCTTGTGCACCATTAATCATGTACTCTAGGCAGAATCGTGGAATTATTGAATCATGAAATGGCATATCACTATTTAATTTCAATTCTAACGTTCGTCAGTCTGTAGTACCCACCAAGTGAACACACACACACACACACTGAACTGACCACATGATAGGAAATTTGACATATCTGTACTATAGGTTGTAAATATTGTTATTTTTTGATGCCTGTAAATAAGATGACATATGTTCCACGTTCATGTTAGAATTAAATGTGAACTCGAACCTACAGCCTACTGTCTGATCTGCTTTTCAGCCGTAGTGTTGACGTGACTGGCCACACTGAGAGGTCACACTGCACTTCCTGTTCCGCGGGAGTCTGTTTCCTGTTTGGTGTCTGTGTGTCCTGTGGATGCGGAATCGGTGAAGTGCGCTGTGGTGTTGCTATTTTTGTTGTTGTTTTTTCTTATTTAACATATGAACAGCTACGCCGACTGAGACCCAATAAAATCCGAACTTCTCAAGCACGCTAGTCTTGTTCTTCTGCAGCTTTATTCATATTGAACATGTGTGCAAGTGCTGCAGTTGTAAAAGCTTTATTGAATCTCGGCTCATAACGCTGTACGGAACGCCACTGTGCTGTTCTTCATCTTCAATAAGTAGTGTTCCTCAAACACCTCATTCTGGGCCACGGTGAAATGGTTCTTCCAGTCCCCGACCTTCCCTGTGGCACAAACCAAGGAACAGTTGACCATTACTAATGACCCAGGACCCTAATGACCTCCTAAACTAAGGTCTTACCTTTGCGCATAAATGGAGAAACGCTGAGGTCCAAGATGTGGTCTGTGGAGCCATTGGTCATGGGGTTGTTCTTCATGGAGTCGAAATGTACCTTTTCCCTGATCTGCTGCCTATCTTCTGCTGATGGTGCCAGACCCAGGAAGGAGGCCAGACGGCCCAGCTCACGGCCCGTATCCTGCGAACACACAGAGGGGTTAGAAGCAGACGTACACACACACCGCCAGTGTTAGGTCCCCACCCTGGAAGTAGCATTAGAACCCAAACCTCCACCAGGTCCTCGTAGAACAGGTAGAGCAGATTGGAGTAGCTCTGCTTCTTCTCCCACCAGCCGCTCACGTGGTCGTACCAGGACCCGAACACCACTGTCCCACCACAGAAATAAAGTCGGTCACATACACTCCGGTCTTGAAGTCAGCGGAACATTCGTCACTCACTGTTCCCGTCCAGGAACCTGTGGAAGAAGCTGTTCCAGTCCCCGGGCTCCGGCTGAAGGCTGTTCATGCGGTCGAAGTGGAAGTAGGACACGGCGTTGTCCTTGGGGTTGCGGCCCACGTACACCACCTGCGGGAGAGTCAGAACGGGGCTTCTACCTCAGATCGCGTTCACGGCACGGAATGAAGGGCCCCACTCACTCTGCACTTCTGCTCCCAGAACGATTTAGGCAGCAGCTGGACGGGCAGGTGGGTCTTTATCAGCCGCGGGCTGGTGGGGAGCTTCTCCAGCTCATCGGTTCCTGACCGGTGCAACATCAGCACGTCAGACCCTCCGCGGAGCACAGCGAATCCCGCGGTCCTTACCGTAAGGGTAGTCGGGCATCGCAAGCTCCAGGAAAGGGACCCTCTCGTGAAGGTACAGGGAGGCATCCCTCTCTTGAGAACATCCGAAATAGAGCAGGTCCAGGATGTAACACACCCAGGTGGTCCCTGTGGGAAAGTCCAGGTTTGTGGAGGGTGGGGGACCCTAGGTTTAATCATTTGTGCTGCGTTCTCCTGTCACCTCTCACCAGATTTGGGGTAGGTCACAATGACAATGTCATCTGGCCGAGCCTGGAACGCCTGCACTTTCTCCCAGTTCTTGGTGAAGTAGCTGGTCATGGAGACTCCGCAGAAGTCGAAGAGCTCGGGCCGTGGACATGCCTCCATGGCCGCGGGTGGAATTCACTCGCACACGCGCCGCGTCCGGATGGAAAATATGGCGCCGGCCTGGGAGCTAGGAACGTTTCCACGGTGCAAAGGTGAACCTGATAAAGCTGAGCGGCCTGTGGTCTGACTGTGTGGAAGGTGAGGGTTCACGAGAGCGATGGCAAACACTTATAAACATGCCAGAAGAGTCTTCGTTTGGGAGATAAGAAACTGTCGTTTGGTTTAAGGTCAGATAAGCGGGTTTCATTCTGTAGGAGCAGCGTAGTGGGTTTTACTCACAACGTCTCTTTCCAAGAAACAGGGCCATGTGGGAGTGAGACCGGTTTGGTCGGATTCTTTCTTCGCAGTCCGCCTCACTAGCACAGACGGAGCCCTCTTTCTGCATGGTTCCAGGGTCATGGGGGAGAAGAACACAGATGGCCCAGTGTGTGCGTACAACTTGCAAAGTACTGAATTATGTCAGGTATGTGTGTGATGTTTGCTGGCCTACCAACACCATGTCAAGTCATTTGGGTCACATGACCCGAGCTCTTTAATTGTAGATTAAAGTTTGTAGATTTACAGTTACAGTAGATTGTGCATGTGCGTTTCATAAACCTTTATGAACAAATGTGTGACTTCTACAATCATGATGTATGGATCTGCAAATTACACACAAAAGAAACACACCTCCAAACAGGTAAATTCTACCCATTTATTTATAAGCACAAGGTTTAATAGAAAATCATTATTAAAAGAATAATAAAGTGCAGAGGATAAAGAGTTCGGTGATATTAATACCAAGTAGATTGTATAAGGTCAGGTAGAGGACATCGTCCAATCAATTCCTACACTCAGCCTTACCGACAAATCCCGGCGAATTACGTCTCGGTGCGTCAGCCTGCGTCATCGCGGCTCTTACCCAATCAAATCGTCGCTCTTGGCAGGCTGTCTGTTGCCAGGGTGGGCCCCCCCTCCATTCCGCTTTCAGGCGTGAGAGCCTCCGTCTCCAACCTGGCAACCCGGCGCCCGTGTTCCTTTCACCCTTCACCTCGGCCGTGGTCAGAACGCAAGAGGGGCACCTTCAGCCGACAGCCGCCGAAATAGCAGCTCCGCTTCGACTTTCCCCGAGTAAAAGCTCCACCTTCGCCCGCTCCGCGACATGTCTTTCCTGTGTGTCAGCCGGCTGGCGCCGAGGCTCCTCGGCCAGAAGGTGAGAAGAGCTCCGTTTCTGCGGGAAGCCGGCGGCTAACGTTAGCCCCGCTACTTTTGCTCCGGTGGACAAAATCTTAAAAAATATCTTTAGTAAATACTGAAAGTCTGGAGCTTTTTACGAACTCGGGTCGCCGGACTTTTTGATTTTTAATCGGAGGTTTAGCTGTTAATTCGCGGCCGGGATAGTGGAGCGCTGTCGCCGTTTAGCGCAGTTAGCCGCTAACGACGTTAGCGGAGGGAAGTTGAGCCCGAGTTTTAAACCGGGTCTTCGGCCGCGTCCCGGGTTTCCGGAGGCCCCAGGCTGCACTGGTCTGGCCCGGCCCGGTAACTAACCCGCGTCCAGCCGCAGCCCTTCCCATCCCAGGATCTCGCCGTGTGACCTTCACTTAAGCTTCTATCCTGAAGACCGGGCTCCGCCGGGCCTAACCGGCCTGGCCCAGCATCTGCGTGCGGATCCCGATCCAAGACTGAACGGGACCAGTGAAGGATGCGGGACGGCGGTTCACCTCCACAGCACACGGCTCGCAGATGAATGAAAGCTCCAGGTCTATTTGAAGTCTCGACAGTTGTTGCCATAGTTGGGAGGGAAGCGTCAGCTGTGGCCGCCGAGGTCATTTGCGTGGCCCGCTACGGTGGAAGGTCACCGCCCGGCCCCTGACCCGCCCTCCTGAACCGGGTCCGAGGCCTTTTTTACAGCCGGAAGTGGACTTGTGGAGGCCGTGGCCTGAGACACCGCTGTCCAGTGAGCGCAGGATGGCGGAAAAATGCCCGGCCACGTTGACCATTAACGTAGTCCCAACGTTAGAGTAGATTCGATTCTCTAATAAGGGACAGGCTGGAACGAGACCTGCCCCATGTCACCGTTCTTTATAGCAGAGTTCAGAGGTCGTCAGTGTGTTGGTCTTCAAGGCCGTATGGCGAGCACCCCAACACCATTATAAACTCTGCAGTACGCGCCGGCCGCGGCCTCCTGCAGCATGTTCCCGTGCCGATCACTTGTGCCATTTTAGTAGTTGAAAGCTGCCTTTGAAAAACCTGTTGTCAGTGCTGTACAGAATGCAGGCCCCGAAACCGGCTTTTCCCACTGCCGTAGCTGCGCGCGCGGTGTCTGCAGCGGCCTGCGGCGTTCTTAAGGGTCGCTTTTATCAGGCCGATGTTGATAAGGGCACTAAATGTTCCATAAGACTCCATTAGAGTCCTTTTAGTTTCAGTCCTGGAAGTGTGGTCTTATTCTAGCGGGTAACACACTCGCCTATGAAGCAGAAGACCCAGGTTCAAACCCCCCTTTGTCCCTGAGAGTCTCCTGTGGGAATGTCCCTGTCTCTACTGATTGGAAGTGGCTCTTGATAAGGGCGTGTGGTAAATGCTGTGAACTAGGGGTGTTAGAAAACATCAATACAGCAAAATATCATGATGTTGTATCAAACCAGGGACCTTACATTTACAGCATTTACCCGACGCTCAGGGTTAAGTGTCTTGCTCAGGGACACGATGGTAGTAAGTGGGATTTGAACCTGGGTCTTCTGGTTCATAGGCGAGTGCGTTACCAACTAGGCTACTACCACCCACATCAAATAGCAATATTGATTCTGTAAACAAATTTAGTGCGAAATTAGATCCATTTCAGCTCTGTTTTTACATTTTCAGGGAACTGTAAAATACGGCATTCGGCGTACAATATCAAAATATATCCTGATATAATCATATCGGGTCGTGAGATCCCTGCCAATACACACCCCTGCTGTAAATGTAAAATGTCTCTCCACAGCCCTGAACCTCAAGCACAGAGGTCTTCTGGGGCTTTCGGTTGGTTTAACGTTTGCCTGATGTTCTCTGTTCACAGAACACAGCCTGTGCCCTGATCGCTGCCAGGCACGCCAGCACGTCCACAGTGAGTATCCGCGAATATCGTAGCTGAGAAAACCGTAGAGCTGGACAGCTCTGAAGAAGACAATGGTCATCTTTTTGTGTGTGTCCTTGTCTTACAGAACCTTAAAGATGTATTGTCAGACCTCGTACCCAAAGAACAAGCACGGATTAAGAACTTCAAACAGCAGCACGGCAAAACCGCCATTGGCCAGATCACCGTGGACATGGTGAGCGCACGTCAGTGCAGGGAATCGGGGCGGCGACGGCAACGTTTATAGCAACAGGGGTCACACTGGCGGATGGTAGGGGAGTTCGTTGACCTCTGAGTTTATTGATCTGTGAATGGACATGGCTGCGGCCTTTTTGTCGCTGCGTTGCCCAACACCAGACGTCGGGATGTCTGGACTGAACGTTTTACCGAATGTGGCCGCTGCTCTCGTTTAGACGCTGAAACTGACCGTTCTAATGTGTTTTAAACAGGTGTATGGTGGAATGCGAGGCATGAAGGGCTTGGTGTATGAGACATCCGTTCTAGACCCAGATGAGGTGAGTATAGAAAAACTAAACAGTGCTGTTTCTTCAGTAGTACGATAAAATTTCGATATGCTGTGTACAAATAGGATGTCAAATTGTAGTTTGTTTTTGGCGGCCTGTTTTAATTTCAGGTTTAGTCTTTATTAGTCACTTCTAGACTCATTTTAGTTTCAGTTGACTAAAAGTCTGAGCATTTTAGTCAACAAAAATCGTGAGTTTTTTTTATTTTTTTTATAGTAATGCAATTCTTTGCCATCAATGTAGTACACATACCCAGTAGAACAGACAAAAACATTTTCTTTTAGTCAAACCCATTTCATAATTAAAACAAGGTTATCTTATTATCATGTTATTGTTGTCACCTTATAGACTCAAGAATACTCGACAAACATTCCAGACACGGAAGATGCTCAGATTTGATTTTTGTGTTTTTTTGGATACACATTCCGTTCTCTCTTCCACTTTATCATAAGGAAAGATCCAAAGGTCCATAGATCTTTTTCTTCCAGCCATCAGCTCATCTGTTTGTCAGTAAGAGAGATACTGTGATCAGAAACCGTGATATTATAAGTAAACGAAAATAAATAACGTCTCGTTTTTTTATTTATTTATTATTATTTTTTTTTTTTTTAAGATTTTATCCTGTTAACCATATTTAGTCTCGTTTTCATTCAACAACAATATTACATGATGTGTTTCATTAGCTATCATCACATGACCAGCATTTACGTCTCGTCTTAATCACGTGACGATAAAGAAAATTCTGTGACGTGTTGCGTGGAACAAAAGCAATATATTTGAAATGCTGAGAAAACACAGTGGTGAATTGACCCACAGCAGTTGTGCAGTCAAGGTATGTTTAAACACTCCATTGCACGAGTGTCAATCTCACCCAGCCTGTTGGTCTCCTCAGGGCATCCGTTTCCGTGGCTACAGCATCCCAGAGTGCCAGCAGCTGCTGCCCAAAGCGTCGGGAGGGGAGGAGCCGCTGCCAGAAGGGCTGTTCTGGCTGCTGATCACCGGTCAGGTGCCCACGGAGGAGCAGGTCTGCACATTTTCTCTTCTCACACACACACACACACACACACACACACACACAACAAACATGCAGAACACGGGGTAAAATGAGTACTTACCAAACGAGGATGGTACACGACAAGGATTCATCAATACTCGTAAATACAGACACACACACACAGTCAATTCATCAGGAACACAACTCTGCTCTGGGAACCAGAGGATCTGGAGGTGGCAGGAGTCATTTAACTTCATTATACTGATGCCATATTAAGCAGTAAAGGGACAAATTTTGCATTTATACAGTGATTCAGAGGACATTTGTATTGTGATTTAGCTTTAAAACATTGCAGTATTATTTTTAGGCCATATTGTCCAGCATGTACATGTTTTAGGCTGGTAGTAGCCTAGTGGGTAACACACTCGCCTATAAACCAGAAGAACCAGGTTCAAATCCCACTTACTACCATTGTGTCCCTGAGCAAGACACTTAACCCTGAGTGTCTCCAGGGTGGGGCTGTCCCTGTAACTACTGATTGTAAGTTGCCCTTGATAAGGGCGTCTGGTAAATGCCGTGGATGTAATCTTTTACCGATTGCCTGTTCCTGCAGGTGAGCTGGCTCTCTAAGGAGTGGGCAAAGCGAGCGGCGCTGCCCTCACACGTGGTCACCATGCTGGATAACTTCCCCACCAACCTGCACCCCATGTCCCAGTTCAGCGCCGCCATCACCGCGCTTAACAGCGAGAGCAGCTTCGCCCGCGCCTACTCCGAGGGCGTCAACAAGACCAAGTACTGGGAGGTACGTCAGTCTATGGGGGCTTTTGGTGGCCTGCCTTCATTTTAGTTTTAGTCCTTGAATCAAGCTGTCGTTTTAGACCAAGTTTCAGTCAACTAAAAGTCTAATCATTTCAGTCTTATTTTAGTCAGAATTATCCATGAATATTTGAGTCAAACATGATTCATAATATAATACATAACATAATATGTATGGTGGCAGTGGTGGCCTAGCGGTTAAGGAAACGGTCCTGTAATCAGAAGGTTGCAGGTTCGATTCCCGTTCCGCCAAGGTGCCACTGAGGTGCCACTGAGCAAAGCACCTTCCCCACACACTGCTCCCCGGACGCCTGTCATAGCTGCCCACTGCTCACCAAGGGTGATGGGTTAAATGCAGAGGACAAATTTCACCGTGTGCTATGCTGCAATGTATCACAAGTGACAATCACTTCACTTATATTGTTGTTACCTTATAGATTTAAGACTACCCTACATCCAGTCCACTGGCCGCATTTCCCCTCGTGTTTTTCGACTTGCGTTCAGTTGTAAAGAAAGTGCATCCGAAGGTCTTTTCCTCCCAGCCACCTGATAACCCAGCACTAGTGCTGCACGATTAATCACAATCGTAATCGCAATGTCAGTCTGTGCGATTACATGAACGCAAAAAGCTGCGATTTAAACGATTAGTACATGGATTGGATCGGCAACATATAACTTATTCTCTCAAAGTTTGCGAGCTGACTGAAGTCTCACTTCAGTCGAATGTGACATGTTTGGTCACATGACTTTCTATTTGGTTCAATAGAGACCTCAGATTCGTGACTCACATCGAATGTCAACGTCGCCACCATATTGCGATAGGCTCTGGTGTGAAGTGAAGCATATACATGTCTATGGAGAGAAGTGCATAAAAATGCCTCACTCTTGTGCTGCTTGGGGCTGTACAAACCGCTGTAAGGCTGGACAATTGTTTTGAATGTATTTGGCCATTATAAAATCCCGTTTTATAAGTCTTAACCTTAGCTAAGCTAAGCTAGCGAAGCTATGCATTCCTGTGTTCAAGTCAGCCTCCAAACAGCGTTTTGGCTAAACGTAGGCATTAACTATTTAGACTGTTCTTAGCTGTTTAGTTAACTTTTCTCAAACTTTGAAGGTTTCCTAAAGAAATTCACCTCCGTTTATAAATCTTAATCTTAGCTAAGATAGCAAAGCTATGCATCCCTGTGTTCAAGTCAGTTTTGGTTAAACATAAGAACTATAATACGGGATTTTATAATGGCCAAATATAATCAAAACAGTTGTTTAGCCTTACCAGGGTTTGTCGTTCGACAGTAATGTAAAAGTTTTTTTTTGTGATTTATTTAATTTTGTAGAATATTGTATTTTGAAAGCACTGGGCATTTCAGGTTGTTATAAGTAGTTTGTATGTTTCACTTTGAAATTAAACATTTCACTATTAGTAATTTATGCGACTTTTCATTGATATACAAGCAAGTGCCCTTTATCATATCGCAATCGCATATCGCAATATTGATCTCAATAATTGCAATATGTCTTTTTTTCCCCAAATTGTGCAGCCCTACCCAGCACCATCATTCTGAAATATAATTAACGCGCAAATGGGAATTGAGGAATTGGCGTCATCTGGGTGACCGGATTGGAAAATACTGCATAAAAATAACTCAATTAATCGAGAGCAAATAACGCCTCGCCTGTTTTTGTTTTCATCGGCAAAAAATAATAAAAAATTTTAGTGTAGTTTGTATTTTATAAACCATATTTAGTCTCATTTTTGTTAGCTGATATTACGTGATATATTTCTGTATATTATAATCACGTGGTATCACCATTGTGTCTTAGTCATGTCATAAAGGGTTTAAAAAAAAAAAAAAAAAGGCTAGTTTGGCTGTAGTTCCTTGTTTCCTGTCTGTCAGTTCATCTACGAAGACTCCATGGACCTGATTGCCAAGCTGCCCTGCGTGGCGGCGAAGATCTACCGCAACCTGTACCGCGAGGGCAGCAGCATCGGCGCCATCGACTCCAACCTGGACTGGTCACACAACTTCACCAACATGCTGGGCTACACCGAGCCCCAGTTCACTGAGCTCATGAGGCTCTACCTCACCATCCACAGGTGGGGTCACGCCCTGCCGCGCCCTGCTGCGCCCGCGCCATGTCCTCATCTCTCTCTCTCTTTCGCCAGTGATCACGAGGGCGGCAATGTTAGTGCCCACACCAGCCACCTAGTGGGCAGTGCCCTGTCTGACCCCTACCTGTCCTTCAGCGCCGCCATGAACGGCCTCGCCGGACCCCTCCATGGCCTCGCTAACCAGGTACGCGCGGTACCGCTCGCCCGTAAGTTCGGACCGGTCACAGATCTGAAATCAGGGCTTTAAATGTCACTGAAACCGATTTTAAAGTTCTTAAACGTGCTGAAAAGGCGATAAGTGAAACGAGTCGAGCGCTCCGTCGGCCAGTAACGTGCCGGTTTACTAGCCGGCCTCCCCGGTCACGTTCTCCGTACTGTCGCTGCAGGAGGTGCTGATTTGGCTCACAGCTCTCCAGAAGGAGATGGGTGGCGAGGTGTCCGACGAGAAGATGAGGGACTACATCTGGAACACGCTCAAGTCCGGACGGGTGGGAGATGCCGCTTCCCGTCTTTCGGAATTCTGCACGGTTTTGCTGTAAGTGGGGAAAAGAGTAAGTTTTTTTTTATTTTTTTTTCCCTCGTTTGTGCCGGTTGTGGTCAGGTGGTTCCCGGCTACGGCCACGCCGTCCTGAGGAAGACGGACCCTCGCTACACGTGTCAGCGTGAGTTCGCCCTCAAGCACCTCCCCAACGACCCCATGTTCAAGCTGGTGGCACAGCTCTACAAGATCGTCCCCAACGTGCTGCTGGAGCAGGGCAAAGCCAAGAACCCGTGGCCCAACGTCGACGCCCACAGCGGCGTCCTGCTGCAGGTGGGTTTTGCGGGGGGGGTGGTAGTAGCCTAGCGGGTAACACACTCGCCTGTGAATCAGAAGTCCCAGGTTCAAACCCCACTTACTACCGTCGTGTCCCTGAGAAAGACACTTAACCCTGAGTGTCTCCAGGGGGGGACTGTCCCTGTAACTACTGATTGTAAGTTGCTCTGGATAAGGACGTCTGGTAAACGCTGTAAATGTAAATGTGGGGTGAGAAGCTGTGAACGTGTGCGGCGGTAGACTCACTGCTGTCCCGTGTGTCTGCAGTACTACGGCATGACTGAGATGAACTACTACACGGTGCTGTTCGGCGTGTCCCGCGCTCTCGGCGTCCTCGCCCAGCTGGTCTGGTCCCGGGCCCTGGGCTTCCCCCTGGAGCGTCCCAAGTCCATGAGCACCGACGGACTCATCAAACTGGTTGGGGCCACATCCGGCTAGAGCGCAGGAATGATGGGAAAAGAGAGGAGGAAGGACGCTAGAAACTGAGATCCATACACACACACACACACACACACACACACACACACACACACACACATATATATATATATATATATATATATACACACACACACACACACACACACACACACACTGCAAAAGGGATTTTAGAGAGCGCGGCTCCACCTGGAGGAAGCGCTGCGCCACACGCCTCAGCTGGAGGGATGGAGGGATGGCGGCCGCCTGCACATGTGCTTGGCTCCATGTGCTTTAAATTGTCCCCGTCACCCTGTCCCGTAGAACAACGCAGCAGGTACTCGCGCATCTCATCCGGCGACGGAGCTCATTTGTTCTGGCAATTTAATGAAAAAAGCCGCTAAACCTTCATTCCCAAATATTACATGTATAAATGAAGGTACTTTTTTTTTTTTTTTTATATTGGGGGGGTGTGAACGAGTGGAGTAATCTATATATAAAAAAATAATAATAATTTTCTGTCTAACGAATGTAACTTGGTAATATTCTGAGATGCGCCAGTACATTTTTTTTTTTTTGTGTGTGTGTGTGCGTGTGTAGCTGCTGGAGGAGGTGTGCGACGCCATCTTTCTGTCCTGCATAATTCACAGGAACTGCTGGTCCTTCGACATCCCCACTCGATTCCTGCTCTTCCTTTTAATGCCCTTTTCTTGGCTCTTCATTTTTCACACATTTAAGTTGCCGTGGTGATCTGTTTTGTGTTTGTGTTTTAATGTCCCCAATACAGAACCACCTACTGAACCTCCTTTCCTCCCTGTGGTCCTCACGTCCACGTTTATCGCATTTCACTTTTTTGGTTTTGTACTTTTCCGCCTCAGCCAGTCTGTTGTATTTATAGAAGTGGGAAATCTAGAAGTGAGCTGACGGTGCTGAAGAGTTTTTTTTTTTCACCCCGACCACTAAAGACCCGAGAGTCTCTCCGGGTTACAGTCGAGAACCCGCATCTCGGAACACTCCACGTTCTCCAGGCCTCCTGACCCACACCCACGCGCCCCCTTCCTCGCTCACCTCCCGTATTCCTCCTGCTGCTCAACTCCGGCCACGTTGTACTTCCTGAGAGTGTGTGGGACCGCGGTCAGCTGGGCTTCTGTGTGTGTGTGTGTGTGTGTGTGTGTGTGTGTGTGTCTGACTGAGACGAGAGCGCTTCAGTTATCTGCTACTCCAAAATCAGCACTTGCTCTGTTGAGAACTCGCCGTGACCCGAGGGTCCGATCAGCGACCGTCTCCCGTCCGGATCCTGCTGGAGCCTCGATGGTGAGACATCGACTCCAGTTTGTCCAGCGGGACGTCGGGTCGGATTCCCCGAAGTGGCCAGCGGGTCTCGAGTTATTTGTCCTGTCCCTGTAGCTCGGGGTTGGGGTGGAGTAGATGCTTTGTAGGGAGTATGTCCCGTTCTGTGTGTGTGTGTGTGTTTTTTTCGAGAATAACGGGGTCTCCATCGTGGAGATGCAAATTGAACACTTTCCTTGGTATGTATTAAAGTGACTGAATGGACTGGCTTTGCAGACACCAGCACTAAGTTGAATGTGCAGAAACGGAAGCAGCGCCGGTGTCTGATTATTGATTATGGATAAGATATGAATGTTCTGCTCAGCCTGTGTGTGTGTGTGTTAGAAAGAGAGACTGCTTTTATTTGTTTTTGCGGCCATGCTCGGCCAGCCCCATGCTGATTGGCCGGTTTGCTCTCTCAGGATCCGGTGGCCCGGTCCCCGCCCCTCCAGCCCGGGTTCGTCCTGCGCAATGTTCTGCTTGGTGTGTGTTTCTGCTGTCCTCCTCTCTCTCTCTCATTCTCCTTCCTGCTTTCTCAACATCTCTCTCTCTCTGGCTTTAGTGTTTTATTTTGTAGGCTTCATGTGTTTGGTGGGTGTGGTAGTGGGTGGTTGGTGCGGCGGGAGACGTAAGAAGTGAAAGCAGTGAAAGGAAACCGGTGTGGGCGGGAAGATTTAAGAAATAAATAATAAAGATCAATAAATGTTTTTAACATTCTCATGTCTCCTGTATATTTCCCCGTTCCACGCTCCAAACGGACCTTCTCAAGCCGGACTAGTCCTTCAAAAACTGAGTGAATTTTTTATTTTTTTTTTTAATTCCCATTTAATTCTGTGCGGGCTGAGTGCCGTTAATTAAGAAAAGACCACAGTAGTTCGAGGGCGTAGCGTGAGATCCAGCGGTGTTTTATTACTGGGAGAAGAAACCGAACCAGCTGAACAGTTCCAGGTAACAATCAGAAAACTCCTCTAATAATAAGAGAAAAATCCGTACATTCAGGGAAAAGTTTACAATTATGTATATATATATATATATATATAATCAATACAATTAAATATTAAAAATGATCACCAGCTTCCAGCTCTGGTATTCAGACTAAAATGCTGCTGAATACAGAGAAGAGCAGAGAGATACTGGAAGACGAAATGTTTAAACTATTGCTTAAAAATGGGACTGAAAGCATGAATCTGCCATTTGACTGTGAAGATACGAGTGCTTTACATTTCTGAAATGTACATTTCACCTTCGAGTAGTTTCTTTAAGGGCCTGAGGATGTGCCATTGCACTCACAATAAAATATTATCGGCTACCCATGTCAATTACAGCCAATCGGTATCTGAGGAAGTAAGATTATGATAATTCTTAACCCCTGAACCTGAAATAAAAAAAAAAATTAAAAATCACTTTAGAAGCGTGAACCGTATTAAACTGGACGTACAACAGACGACAGCGTGGGTGGAAAAATGCCGTCGGACTTTAAACTGGCCTTCGCACATAAAGCTGACAAGACGGTGGTCACATGACCCCCGCTGACCTCTGGGGGTCGGCACCTCCAGCCCGAAATAAAGCTCGATTAGAAGGGAAGGTTTCAGCTATCAGGTTATCTCTGCGCCAGGTGCTTTGTAATATTTGTGGAGTGTGTGTGTGTGTGTGGGCTGATATTTGTCTTGGTTTAGCACATCTGTGACTGTTGTTTGCTTTTCTCAACGGGGGTGTGGAAGCTACTATTTCCCATGAGCCTCTGCAACAGCATTCAACATATTTAAAAAAAAAAAAGAACCCGTGAGAGGAAATCACTCTCTTCAGCATGACCAACACGTGCACACAGAGCTCTGCTCCCTGGGTCAGAGGTCAGTAAGGTGCTAGTGGATGCTGGTTGGTGACGGTGTGGTGTGTGTGTGCATCTGCCAACACAATCATTAAATAACAATTCAGATAATAAATAAACAGAACACATAAAAAAAAACTTCGGTAATGACAGGGCAGAGAGTTTGAGGGAATGCGGTAATAACCAGGTCCCGCCCACAGTAAAAATGGGGTTGTGTGTGGTAACAGTCTGCATCCAGTCTCCGGGTTCCCCTCTTCCTTTTTCTCCCGTGTGTCTCTACTGATGGTTGTTGGGGTGGTGGTTCTCCTGACGATCTTCTCGGTTGGCGTGTTGGGGTGGGTAAGTGCAGAAAGCCCCTCGGCCCTAAAACAACACGCCGCGCCTCCAAGACTGTCCCAGGGCTGCGGGAGAAGAAACACGACTGTAGGCACGGACCGGGGTGCGGGTGGAGCGGCGAAGCGGCATTTTTACCCTGGTGAGAGGGCGGGGTCAGCCTGTCGAGGGGGTGGAGGGAGCGGCTCTCTGTGGCAGCTTCCCTGCGTCTCTCTGGCCACAGTCTGTCGGACCACAACCGGACTTGTGGGCCGCGGCTTCATGAAACGTAGGAGATTGAGAGGGGTGAGACGAGTCAAAGAACAGAACCCTCAACTCTGCCGTTCCTGGAGCCGAACCTGCAAATCCAGACCGGGTTTCTGCTCCAACCAGAACCCCCGACCGCTCGGCGCAATCAAAATTGTGGTCTGGACTTGCGGTTTCAGGTCCCCAACTCACCTGTGTCGGCCTGCACCGGCACGCGCCTGCCCGGCTCTCTCTGAAGCAGGATCCCCTTCACGGAGAAAATGGAAGCAGCTGAAAGGGTCAAAGTTCGCGTTAGCCAACAGACATGGTGTCCGTTTCTGGAACTCACGTCTATAGTATCCTGCTAAAGTACGAACGGAATTTTTTGAGGAGCTTTTCATGGCTGAACATGCTAGTTGGGTAAAAGCCGCTCCCGGGACTCACTGTCAGGCAGTGCTTGGACCTGCGGCCCCAGGCTGTGGAAGTAGGAGTGTCTCAGCGCCTCGTCAGCACAAACCCGAGCCTTCGCCTCGAACTGCGGAGAGACAGGAGCTCAGCACACTGCGTGTGTGTGTGTGTGTGTGTGTGTTTCAGCGCCGCCTGACCTTCAGTAACTGAGAGAGCAGGTCGTGCCCATCGCTGTCTATCCTGGAAGACAGAAAGATGAACCCAGTAAAGGGTTAAACCGCTGAACCTACGGTTCTGGGTTTAGATGTTGTGATGAGGAGCTGGAGAACGTGACCGGTGGCCGAATGAGGATTATTGATGCCGATAATCTTCAAGGTGGCCGAATGCGGCGGGAACCTACCGAGGGGCGTGGCTGACCAGGGGCTCGCGGAGGTACCGCGGGAACCGGAACTTCCTGAACTCCTCGTTCTGACTGACGCCCGGCCAGGAGGTCTCGGTGGGGGTGCCTGCGAGGAACGGCACGATCAAACACCGCACGGACGCACACTCACGGACCATCGTCCGCCACACCGCCGTGTTTCTGTACCAAGAATCCGAAATATGAGGTGCAGCTCGTCCTCCACCGTCGATCCCGGGAACAGCGGGCGACCCGTGGCCATCTCGTAAAATATACAGCCCACGCCCCTACCGACACACAGGCGGACGGAGCTTAGAAACGAGTGTGTGTGTGTGTGTGTGTGTGTGTGTTTCTCACCACATGTCGATGGGGGTGGAGTACTCTACAGAACCCAGCAGCACGTCCGGTGGCCGGTACCACAACGTCACCACCTCGTTGGAGTACGTCTTCGTCGGCACAGACTTTGCCCGTGCGAGGCCTGTGGCAAACACACACACGCACACACACACACACACACACACGTCAGGTGCCGCCGTCTAGCCGGAGAGGAGATTAGTGAGACGCTCCGTGCGGACCAGACCGAAATCGGCCAGCTTCAGCTCCCCCCTCTCGTTGATCAGGAGGTTCTGCGGCTTCAGGTCCCTGTGCAGGACCTTCCTGCCGTGACAGTAGGCCAGGCCCCGCAGCAACTGGAACAGGAAGATCTGAGGAGAGGAGAACATCGCGATGCAGATGCAGATGCAGATGGGAGAAGCCAAAATGTGCTTCAGAAGCCGCTTCACCACAGACCTTGACGTTGGGTGCATTAATCAGGCTTCCACAGTCGTCCATGTACTGCTTCAGATCCATCTCCTGAAAGACACCAAGAATATGCCTACATTTTCAATGAATAATGACCTATATTAATAATAATAATAATAATAATAATAATAATACAGTAGCTCATTGCTGTCCTGTACGGTTCACTGACATGATGGAACCTACCAGATACTCGAAAACGAGTGTGAGGCACTTGTCTGTGTGGATAATGTCATGGAGAGTGACGATGTTGGCATGTTTCAGGTCCTTTAAAAGGGAAACTGAAAGAGATAAAGTAGTTTGAAAACTTGAATTCATTATAAGAATATATTTATTTCAGTTTATTGTAAGGCATTAGGTTCTGCAGGGAGAAAACCGGGAACGGTGAAAACCACGGTCACTTCAGCAATGTCCACTAACCTGGACTCCTGCTGACATCTGACTATCTGGGCTAAATATAATATGATGGTGTTTAATACAACATGCTGTGGCTGATAACGACAATTGAACATATAAATGTGCTCTATATGTGTTGGTTACAGTAATAATTGAAACATTTCCAGATTACGGACCATGGGATTGAAATGGTGGCTGTTTTGTTGCCAGATTGGGTGGTTTTAAATTATTTTTAAAACAATAAATAAAAAAAGAACCCGTCAGAGGAATTCACTCTCTTCAGAATGACCAACTTCTGAACGCACACACGTGCACACAGAGCTCTGCTCGCTGGGTCAGACGTCAGTAAGGTGCTAGTGGATGCTGGATGGTGACGGTGTGGTGTGTGCATCTGCCAACACAATCATTAAATTCATCAATAGGGTGGTAGTAGCCTAGTGGGTAACACACTCGCCTATGAACCAGAAGACCCGGGTTCGAATCTCGCTTACTACCATTGTGTCCCTGAGCAAGACACTTAACCCTAAGTTGCTCCAGGGAGACTGTCCCTGTAACTACTGATTGTAAGTCGCTCTGGATAAGGGCGTCTGATAAATGCTGTAAATGTAAAATGTAAATGTAAATTACAATTCAGATAATAAATAAATAGAACAAAAAATAAATAAATAAACGGTCACTTGGAAAACTTTGGCAATGACATGGCATAGAATTTGAGGTCCCGCCTACAGTAAAAATGGGTGTGTGTGTGGGTTTTAAATTATTCTTTGACGCAACAATACCTTAGGTAAACTTGAACAAAAGGTGGGCTGGTCTAAGAACATCTAACTTAGTAACTTACTTAGATAATATGCTGCAAAGTACAATTTTTCAACAAATGATACACGACCGTTAAAGGTCCCCAATTAAGATTTTTTTTTTTTGCTTTTATATCAGTCTTGTCGGTCGTCTGATACTGTATCTGGAGTCTCTTTCTGAAATTCAGCCGTGGTGCAGAATTACAGCCACTTTGTTCCAGTCCCACAATGAGATTTCCACCGTTTCGGTGTCTGTAGCTTTAAATGCTAATGAGGAGGAGAGAGGCGGGACGAGGTTCACCAACCACACCGTTCACCAACCACAGTGTCTGGTGCAGACAGGAAGTCGTGTCGCTGTTTTTCCCAGAAAAAAATAAAATGAACCCACCAGTTCTTCAGAGTCTCGAGTGACGAAACAAAAAAAAATAAAAATTGTGCTCATTTTTACATCTAATGATCAAGCAACTGCAATGCTTTACATGTTTGGAAGCCAAGACGGTCGGTGGAGATGATGTTTTAGGGGAGGGGTGGGAAATTATCTGGGTGGAAAATGCATGAGAAACGGGAGGTAACCTTTCCCCCTTATGACGTCATAAGGGGACAAATTCCAGAGCCGACCGTCTGAGCTGCTGCTCTCTGAACGGTGAAGCAGAATGACCAAAACACTCTTTACACCTATCGCCATTTCTAGCCACTACAGGACCACAGAAAGGCTCGGGGAACTCGTATTAATGTTAAATCATCTCACATTTTCATGTCAGGGGACATTTAACATAAGCTCTCTGTCATTAGAGAGAAGAACGCCTTATCAGAAGGTTATGTCATGGAGTGGCTGCTCGGGGTTAATTAGTCTTCAGGGTGGGCACCTTCTCGGATGGCAGTGCAGGGCGCGCCCTCTTCATGCTCCAGCCTGATCTCTTTCAGGGCCACCAGGTTGTCCGTCAGTTTACTCTTCCCTTTGTACACCGTGGCGTAGGTTCCCTGTAGAGGGAATGGGAGGATTTCTACCACAGTAAAGTCACTCATCCCTGTCAGACCATACGACCCCGCAAACGTAGAGATCGAGGGTCACCCTGTGTTTTATTACTCGTTATTGAGAGAATTAAAAGAGCACTATAACCAATCCCATTTACCCCTTTATATTCCACAAATGTGTGCTAAATCATACAAAATGGCCCTTTTCCACTGTAATTGGGGGTTTGTGGACCACTGGAGCTCTGCTGCGTATTGCCTGAGCACCCAAATCCAAATTCAAACAGTGTCAGTGTTGCCAGATCCTAAATGTTAAAGTATCGTACCAGCAGCTTTAAATTACCAATACCAATATCATATATTGTGCATATTAATATAATTATTAATTGTAAATTAATTGTAAAAACTACAATACTGATAGCGACCTTGCGTATGTTACATCGTGCAATTTTCAACAGGCATTGCAGCGGGCAGCCCCTCCCCTGGCTACCTGGAGGACCCAATGTTTACATGCAAGACACACCAAGCTTGCCAAAAAATATAAAAAGCAAGAGCAAAAACATTAAAATACATTTCTTTCATTGATTTTTGTATTTATTTATTTATTTATTTATTTATTTGTCCACGTTTTATTTATTCATTTCTTTATGTAATGTTCTGACTTTTTTTTCTAAAAATATTCCTCCTTTATGAATATGTAATAAATCCGTGTTCCCGTGTTTGTTTTTGTAGGACGGAGACACGGTAAATAGGAAGTAGCTGCTGTGAAACCCGCCTGATGTGGACGCGGATGGTAAAGCGGGAAGAGAAATGCCACGTACCTCGCCCAGCTTGTCCAGTTTGATGTACGTCTCCAGCTTCCCAAAGCCAATCTCCGACTTCGGGGTGGAGCAGCGACGGCGTAGGGGGACAGCAGAAAATATCTAGGTGTCAGTGGGGGGTTTGCTGTGTTCTTGAAGATGGGTCACAAGTCGGTCAGAGAGCAGCAGCAGGCCATTTGGTCACGTGATTCAGGTCCCCTAGTCGCTCGTCATGCCACGTACAAAATAATCCTTCATATATAACCCTGTTATACACACCCTGCATATGCAACGTGGCCGCCGCCACGTACGAATTTCGAGCGCTGCTTTGCATATATGACGGATGACCTTTGACCTCAGACGGCACTCACCAGCGACGCCCGACGCAGCCTGCGGCTCAGGGGTTTGTCGAAGGGGGGGCTGTTGGAGGCGAACTTCTCCAGGTAGCCCTCCGGCAGCCGGATATCGGCCGGCAGCGAGAGCCGCTTGTTCAGGTCCTGGGAGGAAGAAGCAGACGTGAACGTGCGGAAATGTGACACGTTCTGAAGCGCAGAGCCTACCATGAGCCCCACTCCATCCACTCCTCCGACTGGTTACTGTGCCGCAGGGCGTGCCGCTTTATTTAATCACGGCCACATCCCGTATGTACCCAGCGAAACTCGATATTCCGACCCGGGCCTCGTTACCTACATCAACTGGTTGTCATCGTAAGAAACGTGACACGCAGGTGTCAGAAGCGGCTTCAGCCTCTGTACCTCGTTGGATATTCGTCTGGAATGGTGGTTTCTCATCCTGACGCGGACGGGACTCTGAACCTCGTCCGACGACGTCCCGGACGCCTGGTCGCTCTCTCCGTCGGAGCCCATCTTCACGTTCTCGTGGACGATGCCTGGATCGGACACATCAACACACGGCCCGACCGTCAGACGCTACCGAGTTCTAGCACTAACAACACAAGCAATGTTAGTGTTCCGCGCAGCTACTCCGGGAACCCGGTCGGAGGAACCGGCCTGATCGGAGGAAGCCATTTTAATTTACAGGCGCCCTCCAGGTGACCCCGACCCGTGACATCACCGCCGCTCGATGTGGCCTCCAACGTGACTGACGGGAGGTTAAAGTATACGGTCACTCGGATTAAAAACCTCCCCATCTCGGATATAACGTTGGTATTTATTCCTCTACGCCGTTCCCAGCACGAAGCTCCGCCCCCTCTCGTTCCCAGTACGCTCATCGCAGCGCGCGAAGAGGGGGAGGGACCCGGCGGGAGGGGCCGCGCGAGAGACCGGGAACAGAGGGAGACAGAGCGGGCGGGGGGGAAGTAAAGAGAGGGGTGGAGTCACCGAGAGATCCGGTCCTGTGCAGGGCCAGGCCCGGCCGGTCCAGGCCGTCTCTCCTGAGAGCCGTCCGGCCCAAACCGCCGGCATACTGACGCAGGAACGAGGGAGCGCTGTGGGAGGCTGGAGGATGGGCAGAGCAGACTATGGGCTCTGGGAAAGAGGGGGAGAAAGAGAGAGAGAGAGAGAGAGATGAAAAGGGGGAGGGGACAGACACAGGGCAGAGCAGGCGGGGGGAGGACGGAGGAGCGAGTGGAAGAAAAGAAACTACCAGTTCGATCATATCGCTGTGATATTTGAACGATAATGATATTTAGGTGATATTTAGCATCAAAACGTCGCTTGACGTATCATAGCTTGATTTTTTTAAATTGCTTATTAATGTTGCTTATGGCTAACAATAGATAACAACACATTTCTAACAAATAATGCTGGTTTAATTACCACTTTATACATATTACTTATTATAGGTAATATTGGTTAATTGTTAGTTATTGTAACCTGGCCTGACTGGCGCTCTGAGGCACCCGCCAGCGTCCGGACTGAAAAGACACAGTTTTAAAGGTCATCAGAGGGCGCGCAACGTCCATGTGACATTTACCGGGACACAGCGGCCATGAACTAGCGGATGGAGAAGAGGCCGAGGTGGAAATAATGCTCGTGTCTCGCGTGCCACCAAACCTGCCCCGAGCCGAGTTGCCTGTAAGTTGCGAGGTGGCGACTACCTGGACGCCTGATTTCACTGAGATCTGGACAAGTTGGACGCCGTTCTTGGCGCATAATCGTACCGAAAGGGTACCGGCTCCATGAAGGGGTGAACTCGGTCTGGAAATCCTAATAAAGGACCATCTTATCTCATCTGCCTCCGCAGGCTTGTCTTCTTCCCATAGTGCATCCTGGTGCCATGTGACACACCATCAGCATGATGTGAAAGAAAATGGACCTTCTCAGTAGCTACAGTAGTTCTTCTATGCGATCAGATGTGTGTGTGTCTATATATATATACACACACGCACACACAAACGGAAGTTTTGTGACCCAAAATTTATATCAGTTTATAATTTACACTGAAATTGCATTTATCAGACGCCCTTATCCAGAGCGACTTACAGTCAGTAGTTACAGGGACAGTCCCCCCCTGGAGACACTCAGGGTTAAGTGTCTTGCTCAGGGACGCGATGGTAGTAAGTGGGGTTGGAACCTTAAATATAATCCCTGTCAGCACTAGTTCACGTTGGCGTTTCTTCCAGACGCTCCTCAGACCTTTCAGACCAACACATGGCAAGTTCCTGCAACGGAGGCCTCCAGAGGAGTAATGCAACCTGCTAATCTGACGTCCACCGCTGGCCCAATATGGGATTAATGGTGAAGGTCTGCGGTGGTCTGGAGTGCATCCTCTGTCACCAACACCTCCGTGTCCACGGCCGCTTTTACCAGCAGACCCGTGTTCTGTTGTGGTGCACGGCGCCTGCTTCTCACCGTTGTCCCGTACGCTGGACGCCGCCTCGTCCTGACTTGTCTGCTCGGCCAGCTCGGACAGCGGCTCGTCCACGGGTCTGGCGGCGCGGAGGCTCATGGACAGTCGCCTCTTTATGATTTTCATCCGGTCCATCCGCCTGAAAGCCGAGAGAATCGTCCCCGTCAGCAACCTCGCCAACTTTCACTCAACACGGCCGCAGCCCCACCCCTGCACATCAAACCATTCAAACAAACGTACAGTTAACGTTACAGTAACGTTACAGCAACTGTAGCACAACGCATCACCGGCGCACATCGGGAGAAGATCCTGTCCCGAGTGGGTTTTACCAAATCAAATTACAAGAGGTATGGCGCTGGTTTAATGACGTCATGACACCAGGAATTTCTGTGGAGGCGGGATGAAGATGAAGATGAAGATGATGTACCACGGGGGGGGGGGGGGGGGGGGGTGGCTGTGCGCGATTAACGATCCAACTTCATCTGGGATCTTCCCACGTCCCGCCGGGGAGACGCGGTTCCGTGACGCAGCGTGTTGGACCGCGACAGGCCCGGCGCAACTTCTGCAGCCCGACCCGGGCCTGTCCCGGAACCCCGGAGGCGAGGACCCACCGGCGGGGCCTGTCCCGGAGCCCCGGAGGCGAGGACCCACCGGCGGGGCCTGTCCCGGAGCCCCGGAGGCGAGGACCCACCGGCGGGGCCTGTCCCGGAACCCCGGAGGCGAGGACCCACCGGCGGGGCCTGTCCCGGAACCCCGGAGGCGAGGACCCACCTGCGTTCAGCTCCCGGCGCGTCCCGGCGCGTCCCGAGGTGTGTCCGGTTTCCGCTGGGCGCGATGGCGCTGGCGCCGGACCGTCCACTGCAGCAAGTTTGCGCAGCGCAGGGAACGCGAGTCACATCTGGCCCGTGGAAGGCAGCGACACCGAACCGGGACCCGAACCCGAGGCGGGACGTGCTGCAGTCACGCGCTACGTTACCGGCCCGCCCGCTTTCATCACCGACCCGCGCCGAGCCGCCGCCGCCGCCGCTGCTGCTGCTCCCACCGGCGGCCGATTCGGTGCTCCGGCGTGCGTGCGTGCGTGCGTGCGCGCGTGCGTCAGCGTGACATAAACAATAACGGGCCGTTCGGGGGGGTCCCTACACGCGCCACCCCCACATTCGTTAAACGAGCTCGCAGCGACCAGACCGGGATTAAAGGGGGACAAACGGACACCATGCAAACACAGCAGCGGGGCGTGTGTGTAGGTCTGCCTGTGTGTGCGAGGGTGTGTGTGTGTGTGGGTGTGTGTGAGAGCATGTGTGTGAGGATGTGATTGTGTCAGTGTGTGTCTGAGTATGTGATTTTGAGTGTGTGATTTGTTTGTGAAAGTGAGTGTGTGTGTGTGAGAGCATGTGTGTGTATGTGATTGTGTGTGTTTGTGAGAGCATGAGTGTGTGTGTGAGTGTGTGTGTATGTATGTGTGTATATGTGAGTGTGAAAGTATGGTGTGTGTATGCGAGTGTGTGTATTGTGTTTGTGAAAGTGAATGTTAAATGTGTATGTGAGTGTGTGTGTGTGAGAGCATGTGTGTGTGTGTAGGGTTGCAAAATTCCCAGAATTTTCAAAGATGGAAACTTTCCATGGGAATAAACGGGAATTAATGGGAATAAACGGGAATTAACGGGAATTTGGTTGGCTCTTCTTAGGGAACTTAAATATAGTTGAGCAAAGTATATTTTAGCATAATATTGACAAAAACAAATACAAAAACAAATGCAATTGAAATACACTTGAATATCCATGCCATTCCTTAATCACATGTACAGAGCACATGCTTGCTGCATGGCTATTGAGACCACCTACTGGCACTGTGCATGCCTCCATCACATGTACACATGGACCACACTTTTGAGCCTGAAGGACAAAGAGCATTGAAGGCACACATCTGAGCCTGTAGACTTAACAAGTGAGGTAAGTTGGTGGGAAAGAGTATCTAGCAGTCAGAAAACCCTCAAACCTATTGCAGCAGCAATAGCGAAGATAGAGGGGGATGGTGCCATCCTGTTAGATGTCCAGTGCCTTTTTGCAGAACTCAAAGAAGAAATCCAGAGAATTCTGCCCACTTCCCTACTACTGAAAGCAGAGGAAACGGCTGTGGTCAAGTCATTGGAACAGCGGAGGGAGTTCTGCATGAAGCCAGTGCATGCAGCAGCATACATGCTGGACCCCAAATATGACAAGGGCATGCTTTCTGGGGAAGAGATCAATGGTGCCTATGCGGTCATTACAGCCATGTCTGACCACCTGGGTCTAGATAAAGGCAAAGATCTAGGCAGTTTGGCAAAGTATCGAACAAAGCAAGGCCTTTGGAAAGAGGATGGAATATGGCAGTCATGCCAGCACATATCTGCAGCCACCTGGTGGAAGGAACTATGTGAATCTGAGGCCCTTGCACCTGTAGCCTCCATCCTCCTCCAAATCCCATCATCAGCCGCCTCCGAGCGCAACTGGTCACTGTTTGGGAACACCCACACGAAGGTTCGCAACAGGCTCACAAATGTGAGAGTGGAAAAGCTGGTCGGCATTCGGGCAAACCTACGGCTCTTTGAGCCTGACACAGAGCCATCCTCAACAAGGCTGGAAAGTGACACTGAAGAGGAAGACTCAGAGTTGGATGCTGAGGAAGTGGACATGTTGTTGGATGATGATGAGGTCCAGGAAGAGTCTATTGACTGAGCAAAAATGAGAAAAGAGGATTGCTTGAAGGAAGATTTGCATGTTTAATGGGACGTTTTGGAGGATAAGTGGCATTTTTCCTTTAACCTTTTGAATGGGACTTTGTGGAGATATTTGAACAGGGGGCATTTTTTAATGAGCGGGGTTAGGGGATGGTAATATTGAACTCAACATTTCTGTTTTTATTCATCCATGAAACAAGTTATTGAAACGTGTTCTATTCTACTGTACTTACAAATAAATCTGTTGAAATATCTGTTTAAAAAATTTTGCATGGAGGTTTTCTTATGATTTCTGTTTAGATTTATGCTTGGAAATAATATATTCCCAGTTAGTTCTCCTTAATTCACATTAATTTCCAAAATTCCCAAGCTTAACTTACCATGGAAATTTACCGGAAACTTTTCGGAAATTTACTGGAAATTTTCCGCCCCTTTGCAACCCTATGTGTGTGTGAGTGTGTATGTGTGATTGTGAGAGTGTGGGTGTATGTGAGTGTGTTGTGTTTGTGAGTGTGTGTATTGTGTTTGAGAAAGTGAATATTAAGTGAGTGTGTGTGTATGTGAGTGTGTGTATTGTGTTTGTGAAAGTGAATGTTAAGTGAATGTGTGTGTGTATGTGAGTGTGTATGTGAGTGTGAGAGTGTGTGTGTGTGAGTGTGTGAGAGAGAGTGTATGTATGAGTGTGAGTATGAATATATCACGATATACTGTGATACTGTATTTATTGCGATATTCTACAGTGGACTAAAAATGTAGAAACAGAGCTGATAGATGCCGTGTACGATCCAAAACAACGTAACTCAGAACTGATTTTTACTAAAGTTTTAAAGTTAAAGTGAAGTGATTGTCTCTTATGATACACAGCAGCACTGCACACGGTGCACACAGTGAAATTTGTCCTCTGCATTTAACCCATCACCCTGAGTGAGCAGTGGGCACCATGACAGGCGCCCGGGGAGCAGTGTGTGGGGACGGTGCTTTGCTCAGTGGCACCTCAGTGGTACCTTCTGATTACGGGGCCGCTTCCTTAACCGCTAGGCAACCACTGCCCCTAAATACTGTATTGTCTTTGTATTTTACTACATACGACTGAAAAGAAGCTGTTAAAGTGGCCAGTTGGTGCCTGTAGAGGACTGAGCTACAAATATAAAAATACGGATATTCGTTGTATCGATACAATATCATCACGTAAACCAGCGCGATATATTGCTGTATCGATATTTCCGAACACCGCTAGCGTGGCAGGCTTTCTCCAGTCCGATACGTGACCCTCCAGAATATGTCACGTGTTGTGGCACGTTGGCACATGGACTCCTATTTTCTGCCTGAGAGAGGACGGAAGAGGACGGAGCGGGCGCGGTCCTGGGCAGCGCCCGTATTGATTATCTCTTGAAGTGCAGCTTCGCTCTGTAAGTGCTTTACTGCTGCAGCCCGTCTCTCACGCCAATCAAATATCCGCCAGGCCAGAAATATTCCAGCATTGCTGTGCGTGTGTCTCCATCCGTCCATTGACCTCCAGGCCCAGGCAGGAGGGGACCTTTTTATTTTGGACTTTCGGGGACCCCGGAGTAGAGCTTTTGGGTTGAAACGGCCCGTACGCGCGGTTTCGATCTTCTGTGCCACCTTTTGAAGCCGGTGTGACAGAAAGTATTTGAACGGCGAGGGAGTCCAGGTCTTCACGTAAAAACGTTTCATTAAACGAACACAAAAGCCAATCAGACTGGCACCAAAAAAACTGCGTCGCTTCCAATGTCTCGAACTTGCGTGGGGTGGTAGTAGCCTAGCGGGTAACACACTCGCCTGTGAACCAGAAGACCCAGGTTCAAGTCCCACTAACTACCATCGTGTCCCTGAGCAGGACACTTAACCCTGAGTGTCTCCAGGGGGGGACTGTCCCTGTCACTACTGATTGTAAGTCGCTCTGGATAAGGGCGTCTGGTAAATACTGTAAATGCACTGAACTTGGGGCAGCGGTGGCCTAGCTGTTAAGGAAGCGGCCCCGTAATCAGAAGGTTGCCGGTTCGAAACCCGATCCGCCAAGGTGCCACTGAGATGCCACCGAGCAAAGCACCGTCCCCACACACTGCTCCCCGGGCGCCTGTCATGGTGCCCACTGCTCACTCAGGGTGATGGGTTAATGCAGAGGACAAATTTCACTATTAACGCGTTCAAAATCTGACACCTCAACAAATACTGTTGTTATGTATGCGCAGACAAATCTGCCTTTTTAAATTATTACCCCAAACGAATGAAACGTACAACACAAACGCTGCTTTTCACCAAGTTTGCTGCTTCAGTGGTTTTAGATCTTTTTGTCAGTGGCTTCTGCGGTGCACTGAAGTATAATTACAAGCATTTTATACGTTTTATTGAAAATTACGTCACTTTGTGTAACGATTCAGCATTTTCACTGGTGGCCTCTGGAATCCGCCCCAGCGTGCCGTCAGTCAACTTCTGGACCCAATCCTGACTGATGGACACACGTTCCTTCATAATCAGTGCTTGGAGTTTGTCAGAATCTGTGGGGGTTTGTTTGACCACCAAGTTCTCAATCGGATTAAAGTCCGAGGAGTTTCCTGGCAATGGACCCAAAATTTCAATGTCTTGTGCCCTGAGACACTTAGTTCTCACTTCCTGCTGGAAAGGGCCTCGTTCTTCACCAAACTGGTCTTGGATGGTTGGGAGAAGTTGCTGTTGGAGGATGTTTTGGTACCGTGCTCTTGGCTCCACTCCACAGCCCCACGCATGAATGGTCTCAGGAGGCTTTACTGATGGCACGAGACGGGACTGATGGTGGCGTCACCTTCTCTTCTTAAGACAAACATTTTTCCAGATGCACCAAACCATGGGAAAGGGGCTTCATCAGAGAAAATGACGTCACCCCAGTCCTCAGCAGTCCAATCCCTGTACGTCCTGGAGAATGTTGATGTTTTTCTTGGAGATGTGTATGTCTGAGTGTTCAGGTGTCTGATTCAGAGGGTAAAGAGTGCATGTGAGGGGTGTGCATGAATCATCTGAATCGTCTTTAGGAGACGTTCCTGGGGCTTGTTGGACTTTCTTGGGCGGCCTGAAGCCGTCTTCACAACTCTTGAACTTCTCCCCTTGAAGTTTTGGATGATCTGATTTAGGTGCAATCTTAGTGGCAGCAATATTCTCGCCTGTGAAGCTCTTTTCATTCAACACGATGACGACTGCACGCGTTTCCTTGCAGGTAACCATGGTTAACAGAGGAAGAGAAATGATTTCAAGCATCACCGTCCTTTTAAAGCGTCCTGTCTGCTATTCTAACTCAATCAGCAGGACAGAATCATCTCCAGCCTTGTGCTCCTCAACACTCTCACTTGTGTAAGCGAGAAGATCAGTGAAATGATTTGTGGCAGGGCTGAAATGCAGTGGAGATGGCTTTTGGGGGGGGGGATTAAGTTCATTTTCATGGCACAGAGGGACTTTTTGCGAATCATCTGATCACTCTTCATAACAGTCTGGAGTAAATGCAAATCACCATAATAAATACGGAAGCAGCAAACTTTGTGACAACCAGTTTACTTGCTGTAAATGCTGCATTAAAATGTAAAGTAGAAATTGATGTTAATAGAAATTATTATTAGTTACACTGCAAGACTGAGTGTCCATTTTACACTTAAAGAGTTGATTTGAACTCTTTAAAAAGACTATACTAAACTATCATACACTTGTAGTGTTCCGGGTCGGGAAATGGGTTTGGGGAGGAGTCCCAATCATGTGCTTCCAGTGCATTCTGCAAGACAGGCGGTGCATCTGCAGTCCCTGTTTTCTGGACTCTGATTGGTAGATACCAATTCACCCGACTCACAAACCAGCATTTTCCAGACGCCCTTGTCCAGAGCGACTTACAATCAGTAGTTACGGGGACAGCCCCCCCCCTGGAGACACTCAGGGTTAAGTGTCCTGCTCAGGGACACGACGGTAGTGAGTGGGGTTTGAACCCGGGTCTTCTGGTTCGTAGGCGAGTGTGTTACCCGCTAGGCCACTACCCCCCAGCAGGGCCCTTCTATATTTTGGTGTAAACCTTCAACTCTTTTTCCCCCAATCAAGTTTTTACTGTATAAATATTTTGGTAAAAAAGGTGCTTCTGGATTTCTGATATTCATGAGCTTTCACTTATAATCTCCTCAAAAGATGAAAGCACATTGCATATATGAGGGTTTGGCTTCTTTAATTAAGTTGCATAAGAAAACGATCTTTGTTCACCATGTTGTAATATTGTGAGATGCACTTGTGCAGCGTTATAACTTATTTAACTGTGATGCAGCAGAACACGACGGCGTGTTGAAGGTGCCACCACCTGGGGGCGCTGCAGCTTCATCCTGCCACCATGCAGCCAGCGGCCTGTACTTAAACCGTTTACCGTATGAGTCTGCATTTCTTCTCTCAGTTTCAGGCTGTTGCGTCACGTTCCGCTGCCCCGGCTGCTGACCAAATAACAGAGAGAGAGAGTTGGGACGCGAGGACCCCTCGTCCCCCCGCAGGGGCCCTCATTCCCGGCTGGGCCACGGGGCCGGCGTCTGTAATAAAGATCTCAGCGGGGGGCTCCGTTTCTGGGCGTGTTCGTACACGAGATCCGTACGACCGATCTGGGCCGTGGCTTCCCGTGTTGATGCGTGTGCTCGATTTTCCCGCCGTCCTGCCGAAATCCTGATCTCATACCTGACTTCACTCTACAAATGGAAAGATGGAGAATTTTTGTGAATATTTTGACAAAAAAATAACACACAAAGACACAAACACACACACACACACGAACAGACTGTTCAATAGCTTCTTCCCACAGGCCATCAGACCACCTGAACACTCAGGGACTTTCCTCTTTGGACCGACACGTATGTAACGTTGTTTAAATGTTCCATGTAGCACCAGGTCTAAAATGTATGTTGCTGAAATGGCAATAAAGTAAAAGAAGATTTCCTGCCGTTTTGGCCTCATATGTGTAATTTTGAAATGTACTTCATATTCGTTTTACATTTTAAATGTGGCCAAAGGCCTAAGACTGTGTGTGTGTAATTCCAGACAGTTGCGATAAAAGGGGCGAGACCACATGCACCCCTGCCCCGCCGTCAACTTCCCTCGTGGTTAATGCAGCAGCTTGCGAGTGGAGCAGCGTCACACCTCTGACCTTTCCTAAATATTAATAAAATATCTCAGTACAGAAGCAAGAACCACCGTTAACTGATAACAAACTTCAGCTAATTCATTCTCCTGACAACTGGGATCATTAGTAAATATGCAAATATATGATATTATTCATCTGCCTTTCATAACAATTAGGAAATTCTTTCCAGAGATTCTTATTACTCTGTTGCACAAGTGTCATAACCATTTACATTTACATTTACATTTACATTTACATTTACGGCATTTACCAGACACCCTTATCCAGAGCATCTTACAATCAGTAGTTACAGGGACAGCCCCCCCCTGGAGCAACTAAGGGTTAAGTGTCCTGCTCACGGACACAATGGTAGTAAGTGGGATTCGAACCTGGGTCTTCTGGTTCAGAGGCGAGTGTGTTACCACTAGGCTACTACCACCATAAATCCCGCATTTTCCTCCTCTGGTTTTAAATTGAAATAAAAATGTTGGGTCTGATTCTGTTTCGTCTCATTTGTTGTCTCTGCCTCATTTTACCCGCGATAAGACGACCCTTACAAACAAAGTTCCCTGGTATTCAAAAACTGGTGCTGATTCAGTCAAAAACAGGGAAACGCACACACACACACACACACACACGACTTGACGCTTCATTTTTCCCTCTCGTCCTGCCAACACTTCCTCCAGCAGCTGAAAGGTCACTTCTTCCCAGCCTCTCAGTCGCTGTCAGGACTGGAGTTTATTCCATCTTTTAACTTCATATTGAAACGTGAACAGTTGATTATTTTATAACCTACAGAGCAACAGCCGCCAAACCCTCAATTAACCTCCCATGTCACTTCATTAACAGATCTGAGGGGTAATTAGTGGACAATTAAGGACGCACTCTCTGCTAATTGAAAGACAGGAGCCTTGATCCATTCACCAGCGTTGCACTGTCAAGCTTCCTCTGGGATCTGAGAAGGCTTCCCACGTCACTGCAGGCCGCCCGATGTCACGCGCCACCATCCTTCATATAAAGGTAGGGCCCCGTGACGCGCTGCGGCATCATTAAAAAGGGATCACGGAACCACACGCTCCATCTTGCTGTCCCAACCCGGCTCTATATATAACCGCACCTGACGCAGGACGGGGACGAGTGGTGGTTGTTCCTCGCCGTTCTGACACTTTTCTTACGGTTCTGCCTGCAGCGTCTCTTTTAATGGCTGCTGCTGCTGCTGCTGCTGCTGCTGCTGCTGCTGCTGCTGCTGGGTTTCCTTCCACGATCAGTCATCTGGCAGAACTTACAGAATGTGTACTCACCGGGGCGGGGGGCACCCTAAAAAGATCTTGGGATATTTTCAGAGATTGTCACACTGCAGTCACATTTGACAAATGCGTTTTCTTAGGAGAAATTTGTTTTACTGAAGGTTATGGTGAAATATTACACTCTCAAACCATGAAGGTACGAGGGTGAAAAAAAAGTTTAGTAGAATAGAATAGAATAGAATAGAATAGAATAGAATGATGAATGGTATAGAATAGAATAGAATAGAATAGAATGATGAATGGTATAGAATAGAATAGAATAGAATAGAATAGAATAGAATAGAATAGAATAGAATAGAACAGAACAGAACAGAATTGAATTGAATTGAATTGAATAGAATAGAATGGTGAATGGTATAAAATAGAACAGAACAGAATAGAATAGAATAGAATGGTATCGTATAGAACAGAATAGAATGGTGAATGGTGAATGGTATAGAATAGAATGGTATTGTATAGAACAGAATAGAATAGAATGGTGAATGGTATAGAATATAATAGAATAGAATGGTGAATGGTATAGAATAGAATAGAATTGAATAGAATAGAACAGAATAGAATGGAATGGCTTTTATTGTCACTACATGCATCTACGATGAGATTAAAAGCAGCTACTTCAGTGCAAACATGAATGTAGAAAATAGTACTAATAAACTGTATATACAAAAATACTAAATACAAAAAGGTGTCAAGTAAAAAAATGACAGCGCTATATACATATGGAATAACTAAATAAACAGTGCTGTACACTGTACAGTTTTCTAATGGATGATTATTGGAATCTTTGTAAGGGGCAGGGGAGGCCTAGCGGGTAGGGAAGCGAGGAACAAGTGGACTCGTAATCGGAGGGTTGCGGGTTTGAATCCCGGCCCCCTTGATCTCAGTACCGTCCCCACACTCTGCTCCTTGGGCGCCTGTCATGGTGCCCACTGCTCAGTCAGGGTGAAGGGGACACATTTCACCGTGTCACCGTGTGCTGTGCTGCAGTGTCTCACAGTGACAATCACTTCACTTCAATTCATAAAATTCTTTCACTGATATATCACCCGTCTCTTCAACCTCACCAAATATATGAACATATGATTGCTGCATTGTGAGCGTGGGTTCTGAAAAGTGCCCATAGTTCAGCTGATGTGCTTTACCGGTCAGTATTGATTATTGATCAGGGACGTGTGTGTCCCGGGCTCGGCTTGCTGTCTTCTGATGGCTCTGATTAGACTGCGTCTCTTCCGATCACAGCCGTCTCACAGCGTCCCGCTTTTATATCAATTCCAGTAGCTGCGCTCGCCTGCGTTTGGCCCGTGTGTGTGTGTGTGTGTGTGTGTGTGTGTGTGTGTGTGTGTGTCATTGTGCAGTGCAGCACATCCTGGCGACACTTCCAAGTGCCAGGCGCCAACTCCCACGTCCTCCTGTTGTGCGCCTCCCAGGCGGAACTTCCAGTGTCCGTCCTCTCAGACGTGTTCAGGAAAACGTGTCCCACACAGGAAGACGCTCTGGTCCCACATTGTGTGCTCTACAGGAATCTCATAATCGATCATAATTCTGCATCGATGTGGTGCAAAACATAATCAATGTCAATCATAATGACGTTGCCTGCTGATTTTCTAGTTTGACACTATCAGGACGTGTGGACGCCGCTCATCCGACCCCACGAACGCCAGGAGAACGGCTGGTTCTGACGTCCAAGTGAGCGAGGCCGTAACTCTCGTCTTTCATCAGATTTGAAGACACAGTATGAAGTAATGTAGATGCATTACGATGCATCGTAATCGAGGCTTTGATTATCAAATTGAATCGCGAGACCAGCCAGCGTCCACTTTAATGAGGTGATTGATGGAGTTGACCACGTTGTAAGCAGTGATGACATGATAATTACATGCAGCCCAAACAGATCATTAATGCTGCAGCCTCTCATTCATCAGCCCAACAGGACCGGCTGGATAATTGCCCTCAAGGAAGCCTGCTAGATCAGCCCACTGTGTACTTTCATTCGGATCACGTAGACCTTGAAGTTGGCTGAAGATAACTTAACACACTTGGAACTTTCATTCGTCTGTACAAAAAGACTCATCATACCATAAATAAATGTGTTTATGATAAATGTGTTGAATCCACCATGCCTTTCATATCTCAGTTACAACTGTGAGCTGGAAAATTCGTTCTTCATTTTATAGGTTATGGTTAGGTTCCCTGAATGTGACTTTGTGAGATGATTGAACATTAATATGAGTTCCACTAGCCTGTCTATGGTCCTGCAGTGGCTAGAAATAGCGATAGGTGTAAAGAGTGTTTTGGTTGTTCTGCTTCACCGTTCAGAGAGTGGCAGCTCAGACGGTTGGATCTGGATATGACGTCATAAGGGGAAAGGTTACCTCCCGTTTCCCGTGCTTTTTCCGCAGAGAGAATTTTGTGTGCGGCGTTGCAGTTGCTCTGTGATTGGATGTAAAAATGAGCACAAATGTTTTTTTTTTTTTTTTGTTCCATCATGCGAGACTCTGAAGAACCGGCAGAACCGACTTCCTGTCTTTACCAAACATTGAGGTGAATGGTGTTGATGACATAATTTCCACGAATGCCCGCTCAACTTCTACAGGCCGCTGTCCTCCTCGTCCCGCCTCTCTCCTCCTCATTAGCATTTAAAGCTACAGACGGTGAAAGGGCGCGTCCTGGGAAACCTCATTGTGGCGCTGGATCAAAGTGGCTGTAATTCTGCACCACAGCTGAATTTTGGAAAGAGACCCCAGATACAGAATAAGGGGACGATTTTTTTCAACGGTCCAGCTGAAAACCTGCACGATTACTTTCAGTCTGCAGCAGAATGGTGGATTTATACCATGCCTACCTATAAATAGAGGACGTGCTACCCGCCCATTACCCCAAATATCCTGAACACACTTACAGAACTCTACTGGTAATTGTTCTTGAACGCAAGCAGCCACGTCACCTCCTCCTCCATCCCTCCATCTGAATGGAATATTACGGTTAACTAAATATGCCCTCAGTGTCTGATCTTGATTCAATGTTTTTTATATTAATAACCTTTTAAAAAGTCTAGTGGAAGATTAAAAGATTAAAATTGTAAACTCATTTGCTTAGGCCATGTTCTGATTTTGTACATGTATAAATTTGCTAATGTTGTATAATTAGCCTATAATAAAGGCTGAATTATGATCGGAAGGGTATACAAACGTTGGGAATTTAGTGAATAATAATTGTACTTATTATTTTACTGTAATTGAACTTTCTACTCCACCTTGTACTTACATGAGTAATCGAATGACAAGGCTGACCATATGATGATATATTACAAAGGCGTTTGACCTTGTCCAGGCCCGTCGTCCCGCTCGTATCGAGCGCTCCCACGGCGGACAGGGCATCGATCTGCGAACGCAGAAAAGGTCAAAAGGCGCATAACCACGGACACGGACCCACCAGGAAGTTGTGCGCATATGAAGCCGCGGAGAGTGTGTTATTTGGTGATGTTGGTGAAGGACGCAGAGAAAAGAAGCGCGAAATAAGCCAGTTTCGTTTGCAGGGGAACATGTTGTATATTTCATAGACGGGCTCACCAGGTTCAGCCCTCAGAACAGAACGATAAGAATAAAACACATTTACACACTTTTTTTGGCAGCTTTGTAAGAGTTTTTCTTGCGCATCGGAACGCTTGCGCTGGTGCGTAATTACGCACGGATCTCTCCAGAAGAACCGCACACCTAAAAACTCAAAGCAGCTGAACAGAACACGCGTTCGTCCTCAATGAAACATTTAATTTGGGCAGAATGTGACATACCAAAAATAAAGCGCATCTCAAGTTTGGCCCGGTCATTTTCTCATTTTATTACTATTTGATCTGTCACTTCCCGGGGTGCTGTCGCTTCTCCTCGACGCGAGGCCCGCTCGCGTCGTCCAGCAGCCGGAGCAGCAGGGAGGTGGCGCCGCAGCCCGCGGGTCCCCGCGTGTCGCACGGAGCCGGTAAGTCCCACAGGTGTCCCTCGGGGCTCTGGCCCCTGTCCGGCTCCGCCGCGTCGCCCGGGCTCTCCTCCGCGTCGCGCCTGCCGGGGTGCTGCCGCTTGCCCGGGTGCTGTCGCCTCTGCAGGATCACGACGTCGTCGTCGTCGCGTCTGCCCGGGTGCTGTCGCCTCTGCACGTCCGCCGGCTCGTCGTAGTCTTCCTCCTCATCGTCGCGCTTTCCGGGGTGCTGTCGCCTCTCCAGCCGCTCCGGCTGGAACTGCGCATCTGGTGGAGAGACGCAGAGCGTTTATTACCTACCCCCTCTCTCACTCTCTCTCTCTCTCGGTAGAAGTAGAAGAAGTTACGCACCGTACGCGCGGTCCTCCTGGTTCTCCTCCAGCCTCCGCAGCACGGAGCGCAGCAGGAGGCTCTCGGCGCGCCCCAGGACCCCCGGCTCCTCCTGCCCGTGGTTCCCCGTGAAGCCGCACACGGCCAGAGCCGCCAGGAAGAGCAGACACGCCGACTTCATGGCCACGGCGATGCGTCCTGCGCTGCGGAGAGGACATGTGTCACCTTTCAGCTCCCCCCGCCCACGGGCGACACCGCAGGGCGGCCGGACTCACCTGATGGCGAGCTGAGCTTCTCCTGTTCCTGGACGCGGCCGGACTCACCTGATGATGAGCTGAGCTTCTCCTGTTCCTGGACGCGGCCGGACTCTGGTGACCTGTGGCCAGCGCGCTCTCACGACGCAGGTTATATAGTCGTGGGCCACCCCCGTCACGGTGCCCACTCCGGGGAGCCTTCATCATGTGGACCTGAGGAGGGCGCTCTGCGACTCCCAACATTTCACCAGCCACACATGGGCTACGCTTTATGGTGTTGAGGTCTGTGAGGTCCGTGATTGGTTAGGAAGAGACCTGCAGAGAGCATCCGTGGATCTCCATTAATTGCTTCAGCCTTTTCAAAAAATGTCCCTTTCTGTGTTTCCCACTGAAATTCCTGCAGGAATTCCGCTCATTGTCTCGTGGCAGATGGATACTTAACCAAATTAGGCCCGTGTCCCGCGGGACGGCCACCTCCTCGCTGCCCAATACCATCTGAAATGGACAAACATTTTCATGAATTTATTATTAACCATCAGCTGAGAGTCTCGTCCCAACAGGGCGGCTGCCGGGCATCCGTAATATTTTGGCCACCATCTGTGTCAGTGGTTGGTTTAGCTTATACCAGATCAATAAACCTTTCAATATCTCAATATTTGTAATTGAAATTTAGCTCATTTGAGAATGTCGTGATCGTCTTTTACAGCTTGTAGCTCCAGCACATCCAGTCTCAGGAGGTGGGCGGGATCTTCGTGTGTCCGCCGGTTATTCGTGTTCGGATCTTAACATCACGCACTATCCTCGCCGGCCTAAAGCCGCCTTTTACCCAGAGTTTTCTGGGCTTCGTTAAATATGCAGCAATTCATTACAAAAATCACAAATAAAATAATTCATTCATTACCATAATCCTGAAACGAATTCATAAATGATCAACGACTCGTAGATCATTAATAGCACGCGACTCATTAAAGGCCGGAACAGAAATAGAAGCGAACGCGTCCATTTTAGTTCATGAAGAAGCGATTTCCCTGCTCATGAATTACAGATGATCCCAGAATGCACTGCTGGACTCTGTTCCTTTGACTTGTCCTCCCCTGCCTCCCAGTTCCGCGTCCCCCGGCACTACTACCTAATTGCCCGAGGGCCGCTCTCCGGCAGCACGCTCCTCTGCCTCGCCGTCTAATTGCACGCTAATCACGTCTGATTCACTTGTGCGCTGAATTCTGGCTCTCATACCGACGCCGTTGCTGTTATTCTTTCAGGTTTTATATCGGAGACGCTGGGTTATAAACCACAAGCAAGGTAGTAAAAGGAGGCACCGTTCAACCACAGCATTTCTTACTTGGGTCCATGGACTCTCCAGGGGACGTTCAGCGCTGCTCGGCCCACTGACCTTCTCACGGCTGATCGAGGCGCCCGAGCTCCTCGGCGTTCAATCAGACGCGTCATGTGATCGAATCGCTTGTTACTTCAGGAGTGAAGTCGTACATGAAATAATGCAGAGGGATCGGGACTCGTGCGGAAGCAGATACCCTCCCGTCCCCTGTTCGGGGCTTGGTCCAGCTTCTTTTCCCAAGTGGACAGCCAGTGACCCAACGTTTGTGTATTCGTTCTCACGTCCCTAATGTCATTAGGCTTGATTGGTAGATGCAGTAAATGTATGGGACAGCGCGGACCCCCATCTGGCGCAGGAGAAGTTTGGCCGCTGATTAGGGTTGGGCTGATATTGGATTTCTCACGTTGGACGAATTTTTATTAGATCAGTGATTATTACAGATATTAAACCGTGTAATAACACCGTTGTTACAACAACTCCAGTCCAGACGGGCCGTTTCATCTTCAGTGTCATCATGTCTTCTGCAGTCATTTACATTTACAGCATTTAACAGACGCCCTTATCCAGAGCGACTTACAATTAGTAGTGACAGGGACAGTCCCCCCCTGGAGACACTCAGGGTTAAGTGTCCTGCTCAGGGACACGATGGTAGTAAGTGGGGTTTGAACCTGGGTCTTCTGGTTCATAGGCGAGTGTGTTACCCGCTAGGCCGCTACCACCTTGGCACAAATAAAAAGTCTCTGAAAGTCCCTGTCCATCCCGAGCTGATGAATCTGAACAGCACGTGACCAGCGGTGTGGCAGATAGTGTCACGTGGCCAGTTACAAAGTTTCTGTTGAACTGTAGTGGGCAGTTGTGCTGTGTGTGTGTGTGTGTGTGTGTGTGCCTGAAGTCTGTGTTTTTGTCTTGTCTGTTTGTATCTGTCTGTCCGTGTGTCTCACACACACACACACACCAGCCCCTCCGTTGACACCTCTGTGACAGGGGTCATGGTGAAGACCTGTAACTGACACTTCGCAGACAGGGGTCACGGTCAAGGTTGAGTGTATTGCTGATGACTGGTCAGATTCTCATTCAGAAGGTCACAGGTCAGCGTGATGTGTTGCTGGCGGTCTCTCTGGCCTTCTGAGTCACTCCCGTCGACCTCTGAGACGGGGACAGCGAAGACCGACAAGCGAGGCCGGGTTCCGTTCTGAACCGCTAGGCGGCTTCATCGTTCCCTCACAATTCATCATCATGGAGGGCTGCAGGGAACGTTCTACACAGAACCAGGTCATTTCACCACCCCTGCCGAAATATTCACCACGGTACGCATGGTAATCACACAGCGAGAAGGTAGAAAACATTAAAGGCTGTTTTACCCAGCAAGCTGTCTACAGTAGAGAATGCGTCAGGGTGTGACGTCCATTGACGTCCACCCGCAATATTGTTGACGAGTAAAAACGAGCGTAAATGTGGTTTTAACAGATTGGAAACTAGAAAAGAACGAGACAGGACAGGTTATATCCTCTCGTTTCGCTGCCGTGTTTCTGTTTCCTGTCCCCCCCACATTTTGACTGGATTAAGCAGAATTGCATTACCAAAAAATACAAAAGGGAGGCGGCGGATGCTGCGCTACACACGGGAGGAGGGAGAGGTATGAGGATCCTACAGGCTCCTCCCCCCTTTAAAACGTGCTGGCTCCTCCCCCTTTAAAATGTCTAGTTATTAATTCCCAGCATGCAATTAAGCACCTGTTTATTTCTGTAAATAATAAAGATAAATATGCTGTGACGTTAGTGAACGTGTTTTACGTGCATTTTACAGGACATTTCAGGGACAGACCTTTCTTGGTGGAATTAAGTGTAACGTTTCATGCTCAAAAACACAGTTCAGTCTCATTTTCAACTAATTCCTAAAAGCGCGTGTCCCTCCATCTTTTTGGGTTTGAACCGTGGTGCAGCCGTTGTTGTTAGCAGTGGTCAGAACTCCAGCTATCAGTGGAGGCTGAGGATGAAGTGGAATTCCGAGTGGGAACGTTGCAGACGTCCCACCGGCTTTAAGGAGGCTGAGGTGTCATTTGTGTCACTTGCATCAACATTGTCCCTCAGCTAATAAGGTCAGATACTCCAGCACTCTGAGGCAGCGTGAGTGAATCATTAGCTGTGGCAGATGAGCCAAATGTGCAGCTGGTCCACACTTGACACCAAGCGATTTCACTGGGTTTACACTTTTCATAGTACCATTGTGATCATTGCACATGGGGCATGTCAATCATGCCTACAGGCTCCTCCCTTTTTAAACTTTGATCATAAAACATCACTGAAAGTGTCAAAAAGAATTACACATCAGCTATACACACACACACACACAGTATTTTTAACTCCTGCCTAAAACTATAGCACTATATATATATACGTGTGTGTGTGTGTGTATTTGTGTGAAATAAGTGCCGTAAGCTAAGAATTCTTAATAGCACAATTGAAGTATATACAGTACGGGCCAAAAGTGTGGACACACCTTCTCATTCAATGTGTTTTCTTTATTTTCATGACCATGAAGGCATCAAAACTATGAATGAACACATGTGGAGTTATGAACTTAACAAAAAAAGGTGAAATAAGTGAAAACATGTTTTATATTCTAGTTTCTTTGCTCTGATTTCTGCTTTACACACTCTTGGCATTCTCTCGATGAGCTTCAAGAGGTCGTCACCTGAAATGCTTCTCCAACAGTCTTGAAGGAGTTCCCAGAGGTGTTTAGCACTTGTTGGTCCAGCTCACCCCAAACCATCTGTATTGGGTTTAGGTCCGGTGACTGTGGAGGTCAGGTCTCCACTTTTTGTTAAGTACATAACTCCACATGTGTTCATTCATAGTTTTGATGCCTTCAGTGAGAATCTACCAACGTAAATGGTCATGAAGATAAAGAAAAGCAGATACAACCAATTTCATGAAGGACTATCTTCAGTGTGAAGAGTCCTAAAAGTGATGCTATGTCCCCTTCTCAGATCAGTGAAAGTGAAGTGATTGTCATTGTGAAATGTGTGGGGACGGAACCTTCAGAGTCTGCTCCACCAGACCAACCATCATCAAATCTGTCTGGGATTACATGAAGAGACAGAAGAAGTTGGTACAGAAGTGCTGTGGTTGGGTCTCCAAGCATGCCAGTGGCCACACCAAATATCAACTTTGATGAAAACATGTTTCATTTTTACTCTTGCACAGTACTGTATAACCCTGTGTGGAAGTGATGAATCTACATCCTCTACACTGCAGACTCAGTGCTACACACCATAATGCGATCGATACAGTTCCCATCAGAAAATGATGATGCAGCGTAGTTCCTTCACCCTTCTGTATTGCGTCCGGTTCCAGCTCGTCATGATCAGGTTAGTGTGGCTGCTGTGTCATGTGGCTCCAGTCTGTCAAACTCGACTACCATCAAGCCCCACTGTGGTGGGCGGCTGCAGCAGGAACATCTCGTGCCCGACTGGAGAGCGACCGGGCTCTGATTTTACTGGACAACCGTACGCATGCCAGCTTCTGCTGGATGAAACCCCACCTCAAGTTAACTGAAACCATCCATTTTTACATTTGTATATTTGTCTCCTTCTCCCAATGGAGCGCCTCCCTCGTTCCCTTCCTCTTTAGCTCGAAACATTCATCTCTGCATGACTTATCTTCATATCCCAGTGCTCTGTCTGCCGCCTTTTTTCTTGCGCTTTGCCAGAATCCCATTATCTCCCAATAACCCGCGAGGTGAAGCTGTGTTTTCAGAGGCCGGCCCGCTGATTAGAGGGACTCCATCACGCCGCGCGTCTAATCCGTCCCTCCGAGACCTGCCTTCTCCTCACTATTTACACCGGTTTCGTCTCAAACGGTCCAAACTTTGTTTTCCGTTGTCCGTTCAACTTCAGAATCAGGTGAAAAAAGGGCTGCAGCAAAGGCAGCTGCTGAGCCGCAAACTATAAGGCATGGGAGGAGTTTCGCTCTGAGCAGGGTGGGGATGTACCGACCACGCCCGAGGAAACCTCTGATGCGCTGGGAAAAGAAAATCCTGGCCGGTCCTGGTTCCTATTGCGATTCTTCAAACCATCTGTCTCACCTAATATTTCAGCACTGACGTGGTGTAAATAAAGCAGGTAACAGCAAGTTTGTGGTTGTAGAAAAAATCTTTTTATTTATTGAAATGGGGAATCAGAATCAGAATGAGAAAACTTTATTAATCCTGCAGGAAATTGCTTAATGACTAGAAAAAAACAATTAGAAATGTGATTAGTTGAACGCATCATTTGGTATGCAATGAAATTTCTTAAGGTGGCCAGCCCTACAAAAAAGGACCTTGAAATAACTACACATCCGTTCAAAGGGTTAGGGTTGGGGTCTGTGAAGCAGTTTAACGAACATTCCCCTTTAATGCTACTTGCTCGTGATAAATTTCCTCACTACACAACTTTTCTTTTAATGCACCAATGAAACAAGCTCTTGAACGGTTGTGTATGTAGAAGGAATTGCACTGTTATGCTGTTATTAAGGGTGGTAATAGCCTAGTGGGTAACACACTCGCCTATGAACCAGAAGACCCAGGTTCAAATCACACTTACTACCATTGTGTCCCTGAGCAGGACATTTAACCCTTAGTTGCTCCAGGGGGGGACTGTCCCTGTCACTACTGATTGTAAGTTGCTCTGGAAAAGGGCGTCTGGTAAATGCTGTAAATGAAAATGAGTCATTGTACTGACACGTTAAGCAGGCCGCTTTGGGGGGATTTCTGTATCTTCCTACCCTTTCGAAGGAGACTGAGCAATGGTTGCGGTCAGAGATCGGATCAGAGTTGTGCTTTTACTGAGAGATGCACATCGGTGTGACATTTTACTTTCTTCCCGATGAACACGTTGGCTCCATCCATCTGTCTATGCGGCTCGTTTGGCGCGTGTGTCTGTTGGTAGCCCTGAAAGGAACGTCAGGGATAGATGTTTTCTCAGATGAAGGGAAATGGATTACAGTACAGGTCCATTGGTTGCTTTCTCCCTTTTCTGTGTCCTCTTCTTCAGCTGCTTCAGTCGATTTTGCACCCTCTCCTGAGCAAGGTCGTCTATATTGAACCCTTTTTCATGTCAGAGGTGTCTTACGTGGTCGCTCTTCATCAGAAGGTTCTTCAGCAGAGGCTTCCGAACTTCATTCTTTTTTATCGGCAGTTTCAGGTGCATAGGTTCCACCTTCCCTGTTCTGGCTGGCAATTTGCTGCTAGCAGAACCTTTTGCCCTCCTGCTTTTTGTGCAGACTGTGGCCGGGCCTTCCATTCGGTCTTCTTCTGGCCTGGTTTATGAAGGTATGTAGCACACTTCACTGATTCATATTCCTCGATCCCCTGAAGTGAATTCGTTCGGCGGCATTAAAAAGCCTTTAACTGTAACTTGCCTGGACCAGCGGATGATCTGGTCGGGGGTCCGGGCTGCCGCTTCCTCCCCGATGTGAACTCGGCCACCTACGGAAGGTACTTCATCATCTTCACGCCGGTGTCCCAGGCATCGCGTCGGCAGCGCCGAGACCCCTGAAGCGGAGCGCAGAGCCCTGCCTACCCACCAAGTCTCTCCGGGGGAGGTGGGCGGGACGGAGATGCCAGGACTGACGGCTCGCTTGATTCATGCTCTTGAAAAGGCCCAAAATTGCCCAACTTTTACACAAAAAAGGCGACGTTAGAAGAGCAGGCAGCGCGTGCGGCGAGATAATGGCTCTGTTCTCCTCTCCGGCTAATTAAGAGACGACAGCGAGTAGAACAAGAGTGAAGTGTGGAAAAGAAGGACAAGAGTCATGCATGGCCATGCCTGTCTACGCTTGGTAGATAATGGCCAGCACCTCCTTCACACTTCCTTCAGCCTCGCCTCGTTTCTGACATGTGTTAGATGATAAAAGAACAGATGTAGAGGTCGCAAGGGTTGATGATGGCTGTGCCTGTTGGGGATTTTTTTTAGTCTGTTTTGTTTAGCTTGTTAGCATTTTCCCTTTGTGAAGAAATACCGTGGTTAAGCGTTCCAATTTCCATTGTTTTTGTCTCGGCGTTCATGGCACCGCCACTCCAGCAGGGGGCGCACCTGGAAGTAGAACACTCTTCATCGGGAACTTGTTCCTATCGTTGCTGCTAGCCTTTCTGGATTGACTTCGCCTCTTCCTCTGACCTCGATGTGCTGCTGTTGACCCCTTGCCCTCCGATTCAGCCCTCTTATTTAATGTGAAGTGATTGTCACAGCAGCACAGCACACGGTGCACACAGTGAAATTTATCCTCTGCATTTAACCCATCACCCAGGGAGCAGTGTGTGGGGACGGTGCTTTGCTCAGTGGCACCTCAGTGGTATCTTGGCGTATCGGGATTCGAACCGGCAACCTTCTGATTACGGGGCCGCCTCCTTAACCGCTAGGCCACCACTGACCCTGATACCTCGGCTCTTGCCACTGCCTGACAACCAAGCTCCCACCAAGCCACGGTAAAGACTGTTGCGTTGTTAACCTTTGTGCTGATATACTTGTGTCCTTACTGTGTGTTGTAATCTGTAATGTGTACTCCTTACCACCAGGGGTCAGTGTCGGGGTCGCAGATCAAATATTTGCAGACCTGCTCAATCAACTGCTCTGGTCCTCAAACGTGGACATCTTGACTGTGGAGTGCAGGTCTCGCACTACCTCTACAAAATTATACAGGTACTGCATCTCTGTATATGATACGTTAAATTTTGTGTATACGCACAAGAACTGACACAAAGGACGCAGGATTTGGACCGCAACATAGCTACATATGTACGAAGTGAACAGCAAATCTATTTCTGCCTCAACTGCACCCTGCGCATGTAGTCAGCCGAGCTGCTGCCGGCTCCAAGATGCCCACACCCCAATTTCCCCACTCGTCCAGCCTCTCCAACATGTCTGCTCATGCGCCCCCCGGCCCATCCCGTGACACCCATACCAGAGAAACGGGGAGAACATGTCAAACTAACGCTCAGGAAATGAACGTGCTAATCACAGCAATTCGTTTATAAATATTTTATGCATTAATATGATTGAACGCCATTTACTTTTGACCTATGACATCCTAGCCAGAGATGGAATTTAAGGGGTGACCTTTTTAAAGTGAAAGTGAAGTGATTGTCACGTGATACACAGCAGCATAGCACAAGGTGCACATAGTGAAATGTGTCCTCTGCATTTAACCCATCGCCCTGAGTGAGCAGTGAGCAGCCATGACAGGTGCCCGGGGAGCTGTGTGTGGGGACGGTGCTTTGCTCAGTGGCACCTCGGTGGCACCGGCAACCTTCTGACTACGGGGCCGCTTCCTTAACCGCTAGGCCATCACTGTCCCATAAAATATGGAGCCACGTTATATTTACAGTATGGAAATCTTAATCTGAATCAGCTCTTAGGCAGAAATTTTAAAAGACAAAAAAACCAAAACAAAAGCCCACTGGAACTATGAGAAAAGTAATTTGCATAAAATTTTATTTCCATTTTATTTTATTTACTATCAGAGTAAATAAAATTAGTCTGCTGAGTGTTTTATTAAAAGAAAAAGTCCCTGTACTCCGCATCTGAGTGTGATGCTGCATATATGTTGCAGAAAGCTTTGTGCTTAAGAATTATTTGCAAAGACTTGTGATTAATCATGATTAATTCGTTGCAAACAAATCAGTGCGATTGGTTGGTTTAAAAGTTTTGTCGCTCTCTTGCACAGTTTCTGCTGAAACAGAGTTGGGACGCACACGTGTGTGTGTGTGTGTGTGTGTGTGTGTGTGTGTGTGTGTGGCGTGCTTGCCAGAGTGTGTCAGTCCAGGGTGATCGGTCAACACACTGACCCCGTTTCCATGCCGACGACCTCCCTCTGTGGAAGCTGTCTGATGTGTCCGGGGGGCGCTGTTCGCGTGACTGCTCGGCCTTGCCAGTCACTGTGGGCGGTGTGTGTGTGTGTGTGTGTGTGTTTGGCAGTAAGGATGCTGTGTTCTTGTGTGGTCATGTATATGAATAGCATTATCCAAACATCCTTGCTAGCAGCAAAATGCAGTGATAGCTGCTGAAATCTGTATCTGTACATGTGTGTGTGTGTGTGTGTGTGTGTACATGTTCCTCCGAGTTTTCTATCCAGCGGCAGAAGTGAATAAATCTGCACTTCTGTCTGGAGACTACAGCTCAGCTGGTGTTCAGGTGTGAGCATCCTCACTGGCAGCCTGCTGAGATGGAACACACGCATACAGATACATGCACGTAACCCTGTGTGTGTGTGTGTGTGTGTGTGTGTGGTTAAATGGGCGGTCCCAGAGGGCTGCTGATTGGATGATCCTCAGGGATCTCAGGAGAATATTAATGGGTTTGAATACGGTGATCCCGTGGGGCCGTGTGCCATGTTCGTCATGTTGTTGCATTGTTATCTATTCATCCCTCCATCCGCCCCTCTTATTGTTCTTCCCTCTTAACCTCACCCCGGCCCGCGAGGCTCCGCCCGTTCTAAAGTGCATGTGCGGCGGCTCATTGTTCACCAGATGACAGGCAGGTAGCGCTGCAAAGGGCAGACGCAATAAAAGGTTAATGTCGTCCCATCGGACCTCCGTCCCCACCGCCAGATCTGTCCCCTTATTGTTTTCTCTTCTTCTGTTTGTTTATTTACTTACATTTTTTTCCCTCCTTCTTCTCAAAGGCCGAAACGGAGCGAGACGAAGAACATTTCACCCGCTAATCAACTGAGCCGGGCGATGGAGGCCCAATTATCCCGCGATTATGCCCCCGACTGGCCGCAGCCCGCTGTTAATGACCGAGGCTTCGCCCGGACCTCTGGCGTTCCTCACTGTCCACAGGAAGTGACTGCTCTAATGAGAGCCGGCTGGAGGGACTTGAAAGAGGCGAGACGCGTCTTTTCTGCACACAGACGCATCCCACGTCGCGGTGATGCAGCATCCGATGCCGGTGAAGCGAAGGCGGGCCGCGCGAGGGGTCACCGGGCGGGGCCCCGGCGGTCTCTGGCCGCCGCCGCCGCCGCTGTTGCTGGGGAGGGGCGGAGACGAAACGAGGGACAGATGTCTTCGCATCTGGGCGAATTGTGGCGAGCAGCGTCTTTTGTTCGGAGGAAGAAGGTGACGTGATTACAAACAAAAAAGCCTCGCACACTTATCATGGCCAACGTAGCGTGTGTACCAACACACACACACACACACACACACACACACACACACACACACACACACAGCTTCCGTTCATTGCTTCTCTTGACTGCTTTTTGTTCGCATTTTTTGTCATTTTTCCTATTCATATCCTCACATTCAGCCTTTTTCTTTTTGTCCCGCCCACACACACACACACACACACACACACACACACACACACACACACACAAAGAGTTTTCAACTTTTTAAATCACGCGTTCTCCTCTGTATAACGGCGACTCGTCAGTTACTCAGAGAACCTAGTCGCCTCAGGCAATCAATATTCCTTCGGTATGCGTATACGCTCAAATTACGCTCGCTACTTTGGCGGCCTGTTCCTCACTGCGCTTCATCGTCAGCCAGACGTGCATTTACATGTTCGCTTGTCGCCTTTTCAGCTACTTGAGTTACATTATCGTGTATGATATTTTCCAGAGCGCTCCACTTAGCCTTTCCCCTGGGAAGCCTCCGAGAGACCTGCCTCCTCCGTACCTGGCCTCCATGGAGTCTACTGAAATGTGTACACACACACACACACACACACACACACACACACAGCCGTCTGTTCTTTTAATGGGAATTTTGGATTGGTGTCATTAATGCTGGTGATCAGCCGTGTTTTCATGCACCGATTAATTACCCATGCCAGTCCAGGCATCTTCGTTCACGACGCCCCCTGCGCACGAGCACCACCGCAGCCGCCAGGCGCTGAAACCGGTCCCTCCTCGGTGCCGATTGTCACCGCGTGCGTGTGTGCGAGCCGCAGTGACTGATGGATCTTCGATCTGAGCGCCGCTCGCCCTCCTGGGAGCTCTGAAATGGCAGCTCCGTCTCCATCATTTCTGCCAGTGAAAACCTGATCATCTACGCCGAGTGAACTAATTCCACCTCTGTCCCCCCTACAGAAAGGCTGGACTGAGGTTCTCTTCCTGGTCTAGTCTTTAAGAGCTCCAGATCTTTGATTGCCTGGAAGTTAATTGATCGATCTCCCTGACTCACAGGGCAGGATTGCTTCGCCGCCGCCATTGGTGTTTTAGAGAACGTGGATTTAAACACTATTGACCGTTCAGAGAAAAGCCATGTTGGACGGCCCACGTGAGGCCATTATGAGCAACCTCGACAGGTGGAGCTGGCCAGAGAGACTTCAGCAGGAGATGGAGAGGAGTGGAGGTGTATTTCAAAAGTATGGAGATCAATGCCGTTACCGCTGGAGAAGTCAGGGAGAGGAGGCAGCCGCCAGGCTCCATGGCCGCTCACTGTGAGTCATTATCGTCCGACTCTCGGTGCTTGGCAGATGGCTGGAGCGTGACAAAACTCATCTCACTCTCTTTTGTCTGCTCCTCTTCTTGATAGAAAAACACATTGTCCAATTTTCTCGTTTTTGACCTCTCCTGGTTCATCATCAGACCTGGATGGAGCTCTTCGGAGCCGACGGTCAGGGGTGAGAACAGAGGGTATAATTCTGTCTCCTCTCACTCGCAGAATTTTTCAAAAAGTGTATATATATATATATATATATAGAGGAAAATTACTGCTGAAAACGTGTTGTTACAACAAAGCATTGTTACACCTGTAAACAGTCACAATGTGTTCAGGACGTTTTGGGCGGAGCATAAATAGCTTAACTTGACCCCGCCCCCAACCCTTCACCACCATAAAAGTCAGATCCCATCAACGGTTCTCCTCCTTTATTACACATGACTATTTGGCCAGGTCATGCTAGTCAGTACTGTATATTGCCATTATTTCAGCTCGTGAGTCGTCACTGGCACGCCAGAAAAGAGGCGTGGTTTCAACGCCTCCAGGATGCCCGCAGGACTTTAGGGCCGAGAATAAAGCTCGTTTCTTTTAGGACCTTTCAACCTAAATTGAACTACGTGCAGCTGAATTGTAAAGAAAACCACCACGTCCGTCCTTCATCGCCGATTGATCGCATTGAACAAGCAGCTCGGCGTGCGAGCCGCATGCTCAACTCTCGGGTCAACTGCACCAACTCCACCGCGCTCTGGCAGGATCTCAGAGGGTTTCACCGCAGGGTAAAAATAAACCCGGGTGGCAGGTTCCACGCTGTGCCGCACCGCTGAGAACAGGAAGGAGGCGGACCTGACATCCCCGTCTTGTTGTGAATAGAAATTGCATTTTGGGGGATTCCTAGTGGACCTCTTCAGTGGTCAACCTGAAGATCCCACAGTGTCACCACACTGATTAATTGGCCATGTCAGGTGTGAGGGATCTGAGTAAAATGGAGACCGTGAGGAAGCTGTGTTTTTAATGAGAGAGAAGAACACAGAATGAGCCGCTGCCTTATTGGCTCCTGAAGATTCGTTTTTCCATGAATCGGAGGGAAGAGGCCTGTGTCGTAGTCGCTGTTTAGGCGGAGATTGATCGTCTGGGGGTGTGTTTGGGAGGGTGGGAGGGCGATAAAAGGAGAGAGGGAGCTTGTTTAATGTGCTGTTGGTTGTAATCAGACTCTGAGCGCTGCTGGCACACCACAGTCCTGCCCCGTTCGGCTCGGTAATGGAAATCCGCAGTGATTCTAGAAGCTTCCTTCAGCTGTAATCAGTCGGGGTGGAGGGGGAGCACAGCTCTACTTCCATTCTTCCTCCTCTCACCTGAGAAGGGTTCTCGCCCGCTCCCCTCCCCTGTCTGGATAAAAAGATTTTTACATATCCTTCTGAGCTGCAGGTCGCCTTTCCATCTTTCCAACCATAAATGATCCACTGGATAAATCACTCTATCCTCATGCCTGGCTTTCCCCGTGTTTTCATTATTCCTTGGAAATTTGTTGTATGAATATGTGTGTGTGTGTGTGTGTGTGTGTGTGTGCGCCGATGAAACACATTTGTCGTCTAAACCGATCTGAATACATGAATAAAGCAGTCTGTATAAAGCTAGTGTGTGTGTGTGTGTGTATGTGTGACATTTCGAATATGGATTATTGGTGTGCGTGACATTCAAGACTACTATGTGTGTGTGTGTGTGTGTGTGTGTGTGTGTGTGTGTGTGTGAGAACTGCTGTTATTTTTTCCTGTTTTCTCCACAGTCCACACAAACCTCAGAACTTTCACCACTGCAGGATATTTTGCATACTTTTCACAAGAGAATCATAACTGAATTTGACATATTTTTAATGTTTTTAACTTCTAAGTCTGTAGAAATTGGAATTATGTCATTTTGACCGCATGTGTTCAAACTACAAAGATTAATGTGACGTCCTGCACGGCTCCTGCACACTCAGTCACATTCACCCGAATATTAATCATCACTAGCAACGCCCACTTAACCATGAGCACCGGTGCACTATCTGATCAACTACATTTAAACCGCATATCCACCAGCTTCATACCCCACTTCAACCACATTCAAACCACATATCAACCACCTTCATACCCCACTTCAATTAGCTTCATACCCCACTTCAACCACATTCAAACCACATATCAACCTCATTCAAACCGAATATCAACCTCATTCAAACCACATATCAACCAGCTTCATACCCCACTTCAACCACATTTAAACCACATATCAACCTCATTCAAACCGAATATCAACCTCATTCAAACCACATATCAACCACCTTCATACCCCACTTCAACCAGCTTCATACCCCACTTCAACCACATTTAAACCAAATGTCAACCACATTCAAACCAAATATCAACCAGCTTCATACCCCACTTCAAACACATTCAAACCACATATCAACCACCTTCATACCCCACTTCAATTAGCTTCATACCCCACTTCAACCACATTCAAACCACATATCAACCTCATTCAAACCGAATATCAACCTCATTCAAACCACATATCAACCAGCTTCATACCCCACTTCAACCACATTTAAACCAAATGTCAACCACATTCAAACCAAATATCAACCAGCTTCATACCCCACTTCAAACACATTCAAACCACATATCAACCAGCTTCATACCCCACTTCAACCACATTCAAACTAAATATCAACCAGCTTCATACCCCACTTCAACCACATGCAAGCCACACCAACCAGCTTCTAACTGGATTCACACTCCATTACAACCAACTTTATGTTACAATTCAACCTGCTTCCTGACAGCTTCACATGCACACACATGCATTTCCACACCCCACTTCCTCAATGGATCAAGTTATGCATGACTCTCACAGATATACACGGCTTGAGCTTTGTAGTTAAACAGACTCATTAGGTGAGCTGCAGCACCACTGAGGGGTACATTAAATGTAGACAAGCAAGATGAGTCAAGACCTGAGGTCATGAATAGGGTTACTACAGTATAACATCTGCACTCTCAGAAAAGACCTTGTTGGATCAGCTCGCCAGTGGGGCAGTATGCATTAAGTGATTATTAGCGGAACCCATTAATGAAATTTGCTAATCGTTGTATTTACAATTTACAGTTTCGACTTTTTCAGAGCTTGAGTACTTTAAGTGAAGAGATTGTCACATGTGATACACAGTAGCACAGCACACACAGTCAAATTTGTCCTCTGCATTTATCCCATCACCCTTGACAGGTGCCCGGGGAGCAGTGTGTGGGGACGGTGCTTTGCTCAGTGGCACCTCAGTGGCACCTTGGCAGATTGGGATTCGAACCGGCAACCTTCTGATTACGGGGACGCTTCCTTAACCCCTAGGCCACCGCTACCCCAAAAGAGGCCGAGAGGAGGCTGCCAGTTGGGCCTGCTCGGTGGGCAAATTACTACATTTAAGACTACATTGGACCTAAATGTATTCATGCTTTGTATTTGTACATATATACTCTCTTGTGTTTTGTGCTATTACTGCAGAAACTTCTGGAATGACCCATGGAATGTTGCTCTTGTTGCCGTGGCGACAGCAGCTGCTCCCTTGGCGATATGTTAATGAGATGTTAATGAGTTCGGTGCTGGTGGCCGTCTCAGCAGCCTGGTTTCTGATGCCGGTCTTGCACTCCCCTGCATGCCAGCTATGCTAATGCTGTCAAAGAGCAATTAGCATCCTCAGCACACCTGTCACTGTGGTGACACCCGTGTGAAGGAGGGGTCCTGACCTTTCGACCTGTATCCCAACAGGCTGAACTCAGACGACCTACACAGGCCTGGGCTGGGCTGTAACGTCCCCAAACAGCGCGTCTCCAGAGAGGGTGATTGTATCAGCACAATTCGTTCATTCACTCACAGTGTCAGAAGAGCTGAGATATAAGCTTGCTAAATTCTGAACTCACACTCATATATATGATATATACACTCATATATATATTAATCTAGATTATTTTAGTTTACTGTAGATTAATCTAGATTAATTCCAAGATTACAGCGAGATTAATCTACATTAAGAAAATTAATCTATGCCCACCTCTAAAATATATATATATATAGATTAAAATGGCTCATTTGAATTCTGCCGAAGGCATTCAGAATATGTGTGCTACCTAAATAATGACTAAAAGTAAGTCTTTGAGAACGGGTTTCTCAAGCCAGGTGGCGCATTAGACCAGGGGCTCATCTCCTCAAGTGTATTCTGTACAAAAAGCAAGGTCACATCAGAACGTCGCGTCACACATCGCGTCTTTCTGCACCTCTCTCTCTCACAACTCACGCCATGTGTCCAAGAGAACTGAACATTAACATAAAGCATTCACAATATACAATACTGCATACCTGTACAAAAAGCAAGGTCGCGTCAGAACATCGCGTCAGAACATCGCGTCACACATCGCGTCTTTCTGCACCTCTCTCTACAATATACAGTATTAAAAGAACATAAAAAAAAAATTCACAAAATAACACACATGCAAAATATTCCTAATATGTACATAAAATGAAAGAAATAACTTTTTGCACACAAACCCCACGCACCTCTCACAGCTCACGCCATGTGTCCAAGAGACCTGAACCGGGTCTGAAAAACAAAATAAAGGTCTTTAGAAAATAAGAAAATAAAAGACACAATAAAGAAGAAATATACTTATAAATCTAGTGTAACCATTTAACTCCGGCACAATAGCTTGCGTAGTATAGACCCAGCTCCCAACACAACTTTGTGAATAGATTAACGGGGATATTTTTTTTATCGCCCGATAAGAGTCTCATGTTAACGCCGATAACGGCCCAACACTAATATATATATATATATATATACACACACACACACACACACACACACACACACACAATATATCAAAGGTTGTGCAATATGTGCAATAAAATTATTCAGTCATATAATAGCTGCCATAGTATGTAACCTATGTTTTATACTGCTAATACGTATACATGAAATATATACATATTTATCACCTTTTTACTGTCCGTATGCACTGTATACATTGTGTATTGTTTCTGCTTGTTTTCCGATTTCATGTCAATTTTATGCACCTGGGGGTTGCCACAAATGCACATTTCACAAGTTCTTGTACATGGTTGAAAGTCGGGAGGTCACATGCAGATCTACATGGTCATCAGCAAACAAGAGATCCACAGTGTGGTAATGACGGGATGCTTGTCTGTCATTTATTCCACTTCATTCCAGAGATGGTAAAGGAAAAAGAGCTGCTTCTCTCCACAGGGGAATGACCGGCTGCCCTGGAAATGCTTCTTTATCGCAGACACGCTATCGGCCACAGAGAGCAGAAATCACCACAGTGAAGATCTCAACTGCATGACTGCAGGTATGACATATGCTCCTGCAGAACCCATTACACCCTGTGCAGAGATGCATGATGATGATGATATCAACCTTCATCCCTCTATGTTTGCCAAAAAACTGCGCCCACGCAGTCCCTGCATTCACAAGAACAATAACGGTGTAGAATAGAATATTCTACCACTGAGCATGTTGGAGGTGCCTCAGAAACATAGAGGACCAGAACAGAGACCTCATTTCCAGCATAACAGAAGCAGAAACTGCAGCATTGCACATGCTGGCTCATCCCGGCCGACGAAGAGGGCTTTCCAGGAACGTACGGAGTTCCATCTGATTTCTGCAGTAAAAACGCTGATATCCTGCGTGCTGGTGTTGGTAGTGGGCGTGGTCACGTTCGTGTACACGGGTTATAAGGAGCGTAGCGAATGGAGCGAGACGAAGGAGAAGGAGAGAAGATGGATGCTGCGCTACATCTGCCGTGTGATGTATTGACAGCAGGGGGTTTGAAACGTCCAGAATGAGGAAGTAGGGGGTGTTAGGCCTGTCAATCACACCAATTGTCCATTTCTGTCAATTTCCAAGGCTCACTTCTTGTGACTTTCATTGCCTAAGTGCATCATGAACCCCGTTCAGATGCAATTTAAACCCCGTTCACACACAACTTTAAAGTTATTTGTGCTAACTTTCTAATCACTGTTTTTATTACAGTTATGAGTATGGAGATCTTATGGGCAACCATTTCTAGTGATTTCCCCAATGATAAACTTGTAGGAATAATCTGGCCTCATGAATAATGATCTTCATTACAAGTCCAGCCCAGTGGTGCAGTCAGGCTCTTTATTATATGTGTATATATTTTATTTTTCCATTCAGTTATCTCCTAGCGGGTTGTTGTTTTTTTTTTTTGGTGTAAGGATGTTCTCATGTTCTCCATATGAATGTGAGCTCTTCTCCACCTCCCCCTTGATCTTCTCCTACTCTTGCATGGGATTGCCATTAATTACCACGTTCTCAGCCGCACGCTACTGGAGTCGACTGAGTCCTCACACCCACGTTCACTTGTCCGTTCATCGGGTACATCTTCCTCTTTTTAATTTCTGGTTTCACTCCACTCACCCCGCCCCTCAGTTCTCCTTCACCTCACCCATCAAGGGGTGTGGTCTCTTGTGTGGTGTGTTCTCAGGCTGATGAGGGAAAGTATCTCAGGTCCTCTGTTGTTTTGTATGGCCTGGTTGCACCACGCCATCACACGCATTCTGTTTCATGTGCTAGCTGAGTGTGGGTCTTCTGGGAGATGCTCTTCATCAGCGTCCAGAACCTCTCAACATCACCACTTGTCGCATGTAGCTAATTGTTTCCGTCACAGTCAGGATAATAAAGTGGACTGGAGGGAACCGCTAGAACCTAGTTTGGATGGCCAGAAGAGTCACGCTCATCATCCCAGAATATCTGGAGGATGTCTCCTTCCCCCAGGCCTACACCGAGCCGCGGGCAGGATTGATCTGGCCCTCCCCCTTCTTCCTTCTGCTCTACCTGCTTGTAATTGGAGGGAGGTGTGGGAAAGCTGGCCCTGTCTTCGCGACGTGCCTGGCGAGAGAGGTGCAGGTCCACAGAACCGTCCGCTCACACTAATGTTTTCCATTATCAACGCTGCACCATGGGACATGGGCAAACAGGGAGGAGGGCGGCCTTGTTTACCGTGGCGCGCTTGCTGTTCCTCAGGAAGTGGATTTTTTTTTTTTTTTGGTGACAGAGTGAGGGTTGTGTTTACGTGTTCTATTCATCTCCCCACCGTAGCCCACCAGGCCAGCTCGCGGTCATTAATGGTCCTTAATGGACGGCTTCCCTTTTTATCAGTTTCTTTCGGTGAGAGTGCGATGTTCACACCCGTCCTCTTCAAAAACAGGCACTGCAGATCTGGTCTGGACCCCGAACGCAACATCGCTTTACCAGATCAAACAGAACAACGGTAAACAGCTCTTCACCGCAGGGCTTCACAAAGAACTCTTTAGAGCTTCCGTGCAAGTACCGGAACCAGAGCTTCCTGGAACAAACCCCGTGTGACAAAATATCAGCCTCTCTGCGTACACGAATGCCATTAGGAATGAAACTCGTTTAGACGTGAGCTGCGGCTTGTGGTAGCCGCCTCCCCACCCTCCCCACGGCTTCTTCAGTAAAGATGTGCTGGTGCCACTCTTCACCACCATTCCTGTATTCTGACAGTATAATTCTTTGCTTTTGATGCCACCTTGTGGGCACGAGGGTCACTGAGGAACTCTCAAAATGTTCAAAATGGCAAAAGCCTTTCATCCTTATTAACAGATATTATAGAGTCGAGTGTGCACTGACAACATAAAGTTATTTGACTTAAAGAAAACTGATATCTTCACCTGACCAGTTCATTTATTGTTTACCCATGTTGTACATGCCCTCATGCTCTGGAAAAGTCTGAATAAGCACATGCGAGCATAACATGTGAGTGTGATTGTTTTGTTTCGGGCTGTCAAAATTATACCTTGAATAAAATTGTAATTGTCCCGGCCGCCGTTCCACCACCAAGCCCCCAGGGGGCGCCCAACCCAGACTCGCCGACCCGGGAGGAGATGGAACCCAGCAAGTATAAAAGGGCCGCTCGCACCTGAAGACACTGTGAAATCACCGTCGAATCTTTTCCCATCGCTTTAAGCCTTATTCTGATAGGAACACTCCCTCGACGACCACTCGACACCGACCACGATTCCTGGAGGATCCTTAACTGCTCAGATTTGCCCCCGCTCACCTTTGAGCTTCGCGCCCCTCACAACGCTGCTTCTGCCTCTGATGCCCCAAGTCCTCCTGGCACTCTCAAGTCGTCTGGCTCCTCTCCAGCCTCTGGACCCCCACGAACAAACGACGTGCAGCGTCCAAACCCGCGTCCCAAGCACTGCAGAACGACACACCATGGGCTCACACTGGATGCTTCAGCCCCTGGTCCTGCTTCCTGAGAGGAATGACCCATGTTACCATTTCCAACATGACAAGCTAAAACAGCTGCCAAATAAACCTTTACAGTTGAAAATAAGCGACGTTGCTCCAGCAGGTCCTCCAGAAATGTTAGAACGCACTCAGTGGAACAGAGGAAATGATCCAGGCCAATCCCCTGACACCAGAGCTGGTTGAGGAAGCCCCTGGAGCTTTGAATGGTGGCAATAACGTTAGCAGGCAAACGTTCAGCTACAGGTCTTGACCTCTCAGCAGTGTTTTCTCTGGACGCGAATCGATCTGCACCTGCCCTGCCAGACCGATCCCAAATTCGATTCGCCACTTTTTGGTGGAACCGCCATTCCCTCTGGAGAGCAGAACCGCCCCTGTGTTCAGATGACCCGGAATGTGGGTGGCTCTCAGAGTCAACACGTGACGTATGCTCCAGAATGTGCTTTCTCAAGTTTCTGAGGAAAAGAAATGAATTGAATCCATTTTGGAATAAGGCTGTAAGATAAGAAAATGTGAAAGAAGTAACGCGCTGTGAAAACTTTCCGAATCCACTGGTAAAAAAAAAAAAAAGCTCCCTGTTGAATTCTACAGTGAAAACCGTGTTGGGACAGACAGGTAACACTATTTCTACTGTTTCTACATGTCCTGTTTTACCCTAAACAAGTGAGATTTCAGCGGCCCAAAACTTTTTATTTCATGGAATTGTCCATACTCAGCATAAACCCATGTGCATATGAGCAAAGTTCCCAGGTGAATTTTACAGTAAAATTGGTGTTGGGACAGACAGGTAATGAGTGATGCTATTTCAAATAATTTTTGTGGATACATAGCTCATTACCATATACAACTTTATGTTAATTTCTGATTTCCTGACTATTTCCTGACTATTTGTCTCGCTGAACTATTTGAATAAGGAGCTGCGAATTTAGAGCTAACTTCAGCGTCGCTGAAAGATGTGTTTCAAGATAGGTCCAGTTTTTAGTCTAGCAAGTCCACTTTGCTTGTGGATTGGACTGAAAACAGCCAAACATAATTCATTCAGGATTGTGATTGGCTGGTTCTGTTTGCTTGCAGCTAGGATAAATGGTGGGTTTGACTTCACTGATTTGTATGGGTTTGTAATAGATTTGCACAGTGCTGTATAGCACTGTTATATTCTATCCCTCTTTAGCTGACATTTCAGCAGTTAGAGTACACTGTCGTTGAAACGTCATTGTTTCTATCAAAATTTTACCTGGTCACAATATAAATTTACAACATTTATCATAGATATAATATACAGTATATGTGCCAGTGATTCCATCATTCTTATAATTCCAGTAAACTATACAACATGAATCGAATCACTAAAAAGGTTTGTTTTGTACATCCTTAGTGTGAACATGCTACTTGTCTCGTGGAGCCCATGAAGGAGGCATGGCATGTTGAATTAGTTAATTTTGTGGAAAATTGTAAGAAAGGAAAAGTGGAGTCAAAAATGCTAACTTCAAGAATTCTAATGGGTCATTGTCCCGATGAGACATTTGGAGCAGGGAGAAATGTTAGCATGTTAATGCTAGCATGCTAAAGTAAAAAATGCTAATGGTTCATGTTCACAATATGACACATGAAATTTGGTGACATTTGGAGCATGCTGAAAAATTAGCATTGTTTGGAACATGTTGAAAAAAATTATAAGACCTGCATGCTAACATCAAAAATATTAATGGGGCATGGCCAAGATGTGTCATGTGAAATTTGGTGATGTTTGAATAATGTTGTAAAATTAACATGCTAGCATACTTACACCAAAAATGCTAAGAGGACGTGGCAACAATGCATCACATGACATTTGGTGACATTTGGAACACATTGAAAAATGCATGCTAATGGGTCATGGTTACAATGTGACACGTGATATTTGGTGACGTTTGGAGCATGCTGAAAAATTAGTATGTTAAGATCAAAAACGCTAACGGGGAGTGACCATGATGCGTCACACCCATTCTCAAAAAAAGCTAAATCAAAGCCCTGAATGACCTTTGGCCCATGGATCTTACCTCTCTTGGGATGAAAGCCATGGAGAGGGTCATAAAAAAACACATAATCAGAACCACCAACTCACAGATGGACCCACTCCAATTTGCATATTGCTCACACAGAGGTGTCGATTATGCAAAATCTTTCATCATAGACACCATACAGAAGCATCTGGAGCAGTAAGGCTCCTGTTTGCTGACTTCTCCTCAGCTTTCAACACTCAGCAACACCACATCCTGGCCATCAACTTCCCTCCAACTTCCATCTGGACAACCATACAATCCTGTGGATACCAGACTTTCTGACCAACAGACAGGATGGTGCTACTCCATGTTTGGCTTTGTAGGCCAGCATCAGTATTTTGAACCTGATGCGTGCAGCTACTGGGAGCCGGTGGAGGGAACGTAGCAGAGGGGTGGTGTGGGGGAATTTGGGGAGGTTGAAGATTAGTCGTGCTGCTGCATTTTGAAGTAGTTGTAGAGGTTGGATGGTACATAGTGGTAGACCAGCTAGAAGGGAGTTGCAGTAGTCCAGTCTTGAGAATACTAAGGACTGAAACAGTAGTTGGGTGGCCTGGGTTGACAGATAAGGGCGGATTCGTCTGATATTGATATTGTCTGATATTGTCAGGCCCCTCTCTCGACCATGGCTGAACTCCTCACCTCCAAACTCTCCCAGCTCAGCGTTTCACCTGGTACCTGCCAGTGGATCACCAGCTTCCTGACAGACAGGAAGCAGCAAGTGAGGCTGGGGGAGATCACTTCTGGAACACGGTCCCTCAGTACTGGTGCCCCTCAAGGAAGTGTCCTCTGCCCACTGCTCTTCTCCCTGTACACCAACGACTGCCCTCCAGGAACTCAACTGTGAAACTCCTGAAGTTTGCAGACGACACCACTGTCATTGGGCTCATCCAGGATGGTGATGAGTCTGCATACCAACAGGAAGTTGAGCGGCTGGTACTCTGGTGCAGTCAACACAACCTGGAGCTGAATACGCTCAAGACTGTGGAGATGACGATGGACTTCAGGAGACATCCTTCAACATTTCAGACATTGTGGAGACCTTCAAGTTCCTGGGCACCACCATTTCCCAGGACCTGAAGTGGGAGACCAACATCTCCTCCATCCTCAAAAAGACCCAGCAGAGGATGTACTTCCTGAGGCAACTGGGGAAGTACAGTCTTCCACAGGAGCTGCTGATCCAGTTCTACACTGCGGTCATTGAGTCTGTCCTGTGCACCTCCATCACCGCCTGGTATGGAGCAGCCACTAAACAGGACAGGATCAGACTGTACTGTCAGCAGAAAGGATCACCGGTGCCCCCATGCCCTTCATCCAGGACCTGTACCTCTCAAGATCCAGGAAAAGGGCAGGGAAAATCATCTCAGACCCCTCACACCCTGGTCACGGGCTCTTTGACCTGCTGCCCTCTGGCAGACGTTATAGAAGCCTGCAGACCAGGACCACCAGACACAAGAACAGCTTCTTCCCCCTCGCCATCTCCCTCCTAAACAGCTGATACTGTAAATCACCTCCATCATTGCACACTGCACTTTATGTTCACTTGTATATAAGATTTAGTTTTTTTTTTTTTTTTTGCCTATTTATTTCATAAAAAGTAGATATAGTTATTTATAAATCACAAACAAATCCACAACTTGTACAATAACACCACATTCTTTGCACATTGTTGTTGTTGTTGTTTTTTCCTACATTGTACTTGAGAGACACCATCTACCGGAATCAAATTCCTTGTATGTGCTCACACTTACTTGGCCAATAAATACGATTCTGATTCTGATTCTGATTCTGATTCTGATTCTGATTGGACAGCCCGTGAGATCCTTATCACTCGTCTGTGGCCAGCAGACATGCAGGCTGCCACTCAAGATCTTTAGAGACCCCTCACACCCTCTGAACTCCGCCTTTGAGTGGCTCCTCCGGCTGCAGGGCACAGAGGAGGAACGTCACCTTTGTTCCTAAAGCTGTTCTTCTACTGAACTCTGGACATCCCCCAAAACCAACCATTATCACCTCAAACACTTTCTAAATGATGCACCTTACTGCTCCTGTTCTGTACAGTTATTTGTCCTTGTTCATAGTGCCACACAAGGACTTTTTTATTGTGTGTCGTACATTGTGTCTATTGCCTTCAAAATTGGCCCTCGGCGACAAATACATTGAATATGGATTTACTGTGACGTTTTCTCGCCTCTGACCACTAGAGGGCGGTCTCTCGCGTACACACCCATCAGCTATGAAATCGCCCAACGTTTCAGTGTTTATGGGTAAAACTGAAGCAGAGCAGCAGTTTGTTGTGGGTTGTGTGTGTGTGTGTGTGTGTGAACGCATGCATGTGGTTGGTTGTGTAGACTGACGCACGCTCATGATAATATAGCGTGAGTGATAACAATGAAGCTTTGTGTGTGTGTTTGTGTGCTCAGTTTGTGCAAAAGTTGAGGCAAACAAATGTGGTCTCTGTCAGTCAGCTATTGTTCTCGTACTTTTTCTGTCTTTCTCTCTCTGACACACACACACACACACACACACACATGCTGATTTGTGACAAATTTCAGCATTACAACAGAGAAGGAAATTCACACACAGATGACACCGCAGTAACTTGACAGCTGCATGTACCGTGTGTGTGTGTGTGTGTGTGTGTGTGTGTGTGTGTGTGAATGAGTGGGTGGAGGGAAAGAGAGAGAGGGAGCGAGCGAGGGACGATGGGGATTGTTCGTGTCCGATAGCGGTACAGTCCCGGCTGGACTGTGTGAAGTGAGTTCGCTTCCCGGTGTGCCTGTGTGTGTGTGAAGATGTGGATCAGCTTGAAGATCTCCGCAGGGTGTGGTGGAGCGAGGAGGACGCTGTGAATCAGAACCAGGTCAGGTCATCCACCTCACCTCCTGTAAAAACGTCTCTAACTCATCTTCAACTGTATTGCATCTATACAATATACATCTATACAATACAGCTAATCGGAGAAATTGTGTGTGTGTGTGTGTGTGTGGCTCCAGATCTACTTGCTTGTATTTGTTCTGCTGTTCCATGTTACATTATTAATTAGCTGTAGTTAACACGGGACAACAGATGGGTTTTACACAGCTCCCTGTGTGTGTGTGTGTCTTCTGACCTGGTTTATAGGTGTGTGTCATGTGCACGTTTGTTTGTATTTGTGTGTTTGGCTATTGTGTGTTCTGCGCTGTGCTGACAGGTGTCAGGGTGGTGGACATGGCTGGTAAATACGTGTGTAGCACACACACACACACACACACACACCAGTATTGTTGTGGAACATATTCCACTGTGCTGGGACTGAAGAGCTCCACCGAAGAAACTCTGAATGGCATCCATAGAACAATCCAGCCTTCAGGGTGAATAGATGTATGGTGTGTGTGTGTGTGTGTGTGTGTGTGTGTAGCACTTCTACAAGGCCTATTGTTCCACGAGGCATCATCCCACTGCACCAGGATTTGTCACCTGTGTTACTGTGCATGCATGTGAGGCCATGTGTGTCACATGCTCCACTAGTCTAGTACTCCAACCCAGCAGGCTGGTCCAGGAGTCCCATCGTGTCCCTGAGCAGTGTCTCCACTGTCCCTGTCACTACACTGTCCAGCAACTCACCCACCTGCTCCTCCCCCCCCCCCCCCCCCCCCCCGGCAGCTCCGCCCCCGACCCTCAAAGAGGATTTAGATTTTAATACGAAACCTTCATCAGAAAATCCCTCCCCTCTGACCACCGAGGGGACAGAATTACTTCGAACGCAGATTAAACACACACGTCTTACCTCACCTGTGCATGTGTGTGTGGTATGTGTGTGTACTTGGGCGTCTGATAACTGAATATTTGTGTCGAATACGAAATGGCTCCTCCCTCCAAAATCACCGCTGACTCCTTAATCTGTTCTTCTGTGTAGAAACGTTACGTAAAATAAGCGTCCCAAATCAGAACACCAGGCTCCACAAATCACAAGAGAAAAAAAAGAGAATAGAACCATGTCCACATCTCAGAAGGTCTGTTCCTGTGGTAGACACGTGGGCGCCGTGTACCTGCCGTCACCGAATTCAGGACTATTACTCATGTAAGAACATCCCTGAGCAAGACACCTAACCCTGTATCACATGTACATTTTAGGGCATTTACCAGACGCCCTTATCGTCAGTAGTGACAGGGGCAGTCCCCCTGGAGACACTGCTCAGGGACACGATGGGACTCCTGGTTCGTAGGCGAGTAGGGTACTGACTGGAACGCTCTGGATAAGGGCGTTGGATGAATGCTGTAAATGTAATTTCCACATTTTCACAGCGTGTTTCGGGAAGTGGGTGGCTCCTCGCTGTTGATTGAAAAGAACTTTTTTTCACAGAACATCTGCAGTGTGGCTGTGGAGCTGACCTGAGACCAGTCTGATGGTAAGGTCCTATTAGGTTCTATAAGGTCTATATAACATACAAACGAGGAACTAACTACCCCACCCCTCAACTAGACCCAGAAAATGGCCCAGAAGTGATGTTTTTATGAACAAAGTTTAAAAGGGGGAGGAGCTTGTAGGCATGATTGGCAGCTGTCACATACCTGTCAAAAGGTTACTTGCATCTACAATTCTGTATCTTTTATTCCCAAAAAACACACTACACCTTATACAGCCCCCATATGTGTAAGTGTGTGTGTGTGTGTGTTTTCCCTTCATCACCCTTCACCTCTAAAACCCTGACAGTGACAACAGGTGGCCAAACCAAACCACGCCCCCATGAGGAGAGGGGCCAGCCTACAGAGTCGGAAGCCCAAACTGGGCGGAGCCCTAGATGTGTCAGAATCTCGCCTGCACCAGAGTCTGCGCCGCACCTCAGCCAAGGTCAACGCCACGGTTACCCACGATGCATTGCAGCCACCAGCAGCCTCCACTGACAGCTCCGCTGATGCTGGAATCACCTCAGGGAACCAATCAGCTGAGGAGTCTGAACGGGTCAGTGTGGATTTAGAAGCACCGCCCACATGCTAGCTCCACCTCCGCCTGGGCGTGGCGGTGGGGGATCGGTAGTCGCATTTCACCCTCAAGCTGGGCAAATTGAAACAGAGAAGAAAAAGTGTTTGAGGTTGAGTTCGAAAAAGGAATATTTTACAAAAACAGGTCACCTGACGTTCCAATACACGGGGCGGGGCCCGTCTGGGCGGAGGGAGAAATGCAGTCTTTTCACAGTTGTGTTTTTTATGCAACTCTGCACTGGAAATGCAGACACTGCCACTGCTGGTAATCACACACACGTGTGTGTGTGTGTGTGTGTGTGTGTGTGTGAGAGAGAGAGAGAGAGAGAGAGAGAGAAAGAGAAACCGAGTGAGGAAGTTCTTCTTGGTGTCTGTAACTGTGCTGAAATTGCTGTGTTTTCCAGTTACCAGAAGATGGGGCTCCACTCACACACACAAGCACACACGTCCCTGTTTAAATTTGGACTTTGGTTGGTAGGAACCCCTATTCATGTGTGTATGTGTGCGTTCTTATCAAGCACGCTGTTCCATTTCTCATCATCTTCTTCCTGTTTCATCTCCCTCCTCCTCTTGTGGCCGACTCTTCATTGGGAGGAGCCACCAGACACACACACACACACACACACATACACATACACACACACACACGGCTCTAATGAATGTGTGTGAGAATGACTGAGTGAGTGAATGGCTTAAGGGTGTGAGTGGCTGTGTGGCTTTTTTTTTACTTCAGGATGGTTCAGCGTTTTGACCTTCGGCATGAAAACACACACACACATACATAAATGCTCATGCTTGTCTGTCTTTGCCAATTATTGTGAACTACAGAAAGACACACAACAAAACAGTGTACAGTGTGTGTGTGAGAGAGAGAGAGAGAGAGAGAGAGAGAAGGCGAGAGAGAGAGAGCGAGAGAGATAGGGTATTTATCGGTGTGTTGAGGTGAGTAACTGTGTTTCGATGCCGAGTTGGAGGAGCTGGTTACGGAGAAGAGTGGACCTCTGTTTACTGGCACCTGTACAATCGTCTCTCACTACATCCTCACCGGCACAAAAACACAAACTCATTTCAGGGGATGTGTTACGCTGCTACACCCAACAACCTCCACCCATCTCAAGACCAAACACTGACCTCGCTACACCCAACCAAACACTGACCCCGCTATACCCAACAAACACTACCCCCGCTACACCCAACAACCTCCACCCACCTCAAGACCAAACACTGACCTTGTTACACCCAACCAAACACTGACCCCGCTACACCCAACAAACACTACCCCCGCTACACCCAACAACCTCCACCCACCTCAAGACCAAACACTGACCTCGGTACACCCAACAAACACTATCGCCAATACACTTAACCACCTCCACCCACCTCGAGACCAAACACTGACCTCGCTACACCCAACAAACACTGACCCCGATACACCCAACAACCTCCTCCCACCACGACACCAAACACTGACCCCGATACACCCAACAACCTCCTCCCACCACAACACCAAACACTGACCCCCTTCACCCAACAACCTTCACCCACCACGACACCAATCACTGACCCCACTACACCCAACAAACACTAAGCCCAATACACCCAACCACCTCCACCCACCACAACATCAATCACTGACCCCACTATACCCACAAACACTAACCCCAATACACCCAACCACCTCCACCCACCACGACACCAAACACTGACCCCCTACACCCAACCACCTCCACCCTCCATGACACCAATCACTGATCCCACTACACCCAACAAACACTATCCCCGATACACCCAACAACCTCCACCCACCACAAAACCAAACACTGACCCTGCTACACCCAAACACCCTGCTACACCCAACAACTTCCACCCACCACCACACCAAACATTGACCCCCGCTACATCCAACTTTCTCCACCCACCACAACACCAAACACTGACCCCGAAATATGCTGCCTCCCTCTTCTTTCAACCGCTGTGAGACTTCAGCCCAGCAGCAGCAAGCAGGCACACCAAGGACCTCACATTCACTTGTCACATTGTGAGAATTCTCGCATTCTCGCAACCACCTCCACCCACCATGACAGAAAACACTAACCTTGCTACACCCAACCATCTCCGCCCACCATAACACCAAGCACTGACCACACTACAGCCTTCCACCTCCACCCACAAAAACCAAAATAATGCTGACCCTGCTACACCCAACCAATTTCACCCAGCATAACACCAAACACTTCCCTTGACACTTCTCCTTCCACACACTCAAAAACACTGGAATTTCATGAACTCAATTATTGATACAGACAGTACTTACTTATCACTCAGTAGTGATAGCATTCTGTCAGAGTGTTTGTCTGTGTGGTGGCGGGCTGCTGTTTCCTTTTTCCTGTTTTAGTGGCAAATTAAACTGAATTGTGTAAGTGCCGTGCTAACCACGAGGGAGGTTTCTCAACCAACCTTCACACGCATGCAGAGACCGTTCTCTCAGTTATCTCAAAATGTTCATATGTGGGGGGGCACTCACGCCTCTCGTTCAACCTCAGACTTGGAGAGGGGGCTTTTTATTCTGCGCTTGTACGCTTAGTTATTTAACTTTCACTCCTATGAAGTCCTGCCAGATAAAGACAAGCAAACCTTTCACTTTCCCGACCTTGGTCAGCATCTACACACCCTCCCCTGAGGTTAGCAGTGGAGGAACTAAGTGTGTTGATGAGGTCAGCTTAGACATGTGTGTGTGTGTGTGTGTGTGTGTGTGTGTGTGTGTATTCCAGCAAGTTTTTGCTGTTTTTACTCAATAGCTTTTACTTTCTCATGAAACCTGTTTTCAGCCCAGTTGACAACCAACCCCCTGATCCCCCTGCAGCTGGACCGGGTCTAACCACGGGAGTCAGTTAGAGATCATCTGGACAGGCTGGTTTTTCAAGTTTTCAACTATTTTGTCTTGGGACATGGACAAGACATTAGAGTCAAACAAAAGTGGCTAAGGGCTGAGGGTACAGTGTGTGAGTACATGTGTACGCGTCCAACCAAATGGCTGTTTGACCTTTGCGTTCTAACTCCCTCTGGTGGTGCAGAGCGGGCAGCATGTGTACTGTAGAGGCAACTCACACACACACACACACACACACGCTGGGATTCAGCCCCTCAGTGAAGCGTGAATCCGGACACTAATAATCTCCCATATGAGTTTATATAACTAGCAATCAGCAGCACACTGATGAGGTGTGTGTGTGTGTGTGTGTGTGTGTACGTGGCTCTTTCTCTTGTTCGAGTCACATTTATGCAAGTCTGTGTATGTGTCTCACACACACGCTTATTTTTTTGCATCAGTAGTCAATGCTGCCCCTCAGCTGGAGGTGGCGGTCGACCACGCCCTTCTTTTTCAATTCACACCATAAACTGTGACTTCTACACTGCGGGCCAGAGGTTTGGGTCCAAACTGCCCCGCAGCTCTTTGATCCTGCAGAGTGAATGTCAGTCTTTGTGGCTAAAAAATGTGAAAACAAGTTGGTCCGATGTGTTTAAATATTCCTAATGTTCTGGGAGAAGTCGATTACATTTACATTACATTTACAGCATTTATCAGACGCCCTTATCCAGAGCGACTTACAATTAGTAGTTACAGGGGACAGTCCCCCCCCTGGAGACACTCAGGGTTAAGTGTCTTGCTCAGGGACACAATGGTAGTAAGTGGGATTTGAACCTGGGTCTTCTGGTTCATAGACGAGTGTGTTACCCCTAGGCTACTACCATCCCGATTACTGTGGGGTGGGCCCAAACCTCTAACCTGTAGACTCACACGCACACTGTGATCACCTACATGATTCGTCTGTACCGGGCCTGTCACTGTCACCAGTGAAGAATCTGGCTTCTCCACATAAATACAGACGTGTGTGTGTGTGTGTGTGTGTATATGTGTAGATTTATTTCGAGTGGAAATATGTACATATCAGTGTGTGTATAGGTGATTCAGCATGTATCGTTGTTGTCAGTGTCACTCTATACAAAAAAAACACACACACACACACACACTTATGTAAGTATCTGAGCCTCTTTTCCTCTCGTCTTATAAGGGCCATTTTCCCCCCGAACTACACAACCTGATTACATACACACAGCCTACTTAAATAGCATCAAATGGTGTGTGTGTGTGTGTGTGTGATCAGGCTGTATAGTCCAGGGGAAAATGTGTGTAAATTGAACCCTCAGTTACAAATCTTCTAGATTAAGCCGTGTGTGACTGGAGTGAGCAAATAGGCCGGCGACTGCTGTTTGGCTGCCGCTGCTGGTCACTGGCTCGTGATTGGACGGAGCGGCGTAGAATCGGGCGCTGTGATTGGCCCGCTCTTCGCGACGGCGGTCGCTGTTGTTTTCATCATCAGCTGGCGTTGGTTCCTGGCCCCGAACCGCGAGATGAAACAATGAGCGCAGTCTCTGACTGACCATCGCTCTGCCGAGGCCACTTCTCCGCTCAGATCTCCGAGCTCCGCTGGAGCTCAATCCATCCTGCCCTCAGTGGACACAGTGCGTGTGTGAGTGTGTGGTTGTGTGTGTGTGTGTGTGTGACTACTGCCACCTCATGCTGTCTCCAATGGAGGTCATCCTCAACCTGATCACACCTGAGTCTTCACCCTCCAACTCACCGTCCAACACTGTGAGTCTCTGTTCTGTGTATTATGTTTTTTAAATTTCATGTATAGGGATAGTGTGTGTGTGTGTGTGTGTGTGTGTTGATCACTGGACTCAAATGGGAAATCACTTGATTGAATCAAGCACTTGATTGAATGGAGTGTGTGTGTGTGTGTGTGTTTGTGGGAGGGGGGTGTTTACTAACTTTTGGAAGTTACTTTACTTTTCTATGCATTAAAGTGGGTTTGTGTGTGTGTGTGTGTGTGTGTGTGTTGCTCTCTTGTGACCAGACAAAATTTGTTGCTGGTGAGTTTCACAGTGCCAGACCTCATTTATGTGTGTGTTTGTAAAGTGTGTGTACGCGTGTGTGTGTGTGTGTGTGTGTGTGTGTGTAGCTGCATGCTAGCTGAACACACAGAGTTATGTAATTGTCCATTGATGGTCAATGGCGCCATTGTGTGAGTTTCCCTTAAAGAAACAAAAAAGCGGATTTCCATGAAAAACTCCCCCTTTGTCTGGACAGAGAGAGAGAGAGAGAGAGAGAGAGAGACGGGGGGTCACTGGTCGAGTGGATGTTGTTAAAGGTCAGGGGGTCGGGGTGTGAAAAGATGGAAAGTGGAGTTTTCGTTGTTGGGGTCTGTTTCTGTCTCTTCTGTCCAGCTTTACCTGCTAATATCTACACACACACACACTTTCATCACACACACACACTTTCATCCACTTCATTTGTTCATTTCCTGGCCACACTGTAGATCAATTTCTGATCTATTTCACAAAATCAACAAGATCTGAAACTCCTTGTTATGTGGGCTGTTCCACACCATGATGTTATCGCGCGGACTATCAGTACCTGGTGTACAAATGAACATCATGAACTCCACCGATGGGACCAGGCTGAACGAGTCACGCATCGGTTCTAGAGAGAACTGGTCGTGTCAGAGGTTGTGTGATATGATGATGAAAATTCACCACCATGTCGTCATCTGACTGGCTTCAGCCTGTAGACTCTCGGTAGTGTGTGGCCGCTGTGCTTGCATAACACGTGGAGGTCTGATCTCTTGCTTTAGTGTGGTTTGCTTTGTGTGTGTGTGTGTTGTGTAAGTGTCGGGTTTTGAGGGTAAAGGCTGTCTGTGGCATTTACTGAGCAAATTCCCAGAACAGCAGAGCCCATTCACTCTGTATCAGGCTAGTGGAATGAGTTGTGCTTGCCAATTAAAGCGGAGTGTATGTGTGTGTGAGGGGGATTATCATGTCTATTCAGCTCTTGATGCACACATCAGACCTGCTTCATCCATCTTGTGTGTCAGGGGACTGAGACCCGCCAGATATTACATTTACATTTACAGCATTTACCAGACGCCCTTATCCAGAGCGACTTACAATCAGTAGTTACAGGGGACAGTCCCCCCCTGGAGACACTCAGGGTTAAGTGTCTTGCTCAGGGACACAATGGTAGTAAGTGGGGTTTGAACCTGGATCTTCTGGTTCATAGACGAGTGTGTTACTAGGCTACTACCACCCGTGGTATAATTCTGTGTATTGCACTTGGGGTTCTGTTAGCGTTCTATGTTGCGGGTTCATATAGGAAACTGTCTCCTGGATTCTTGGTTCCATTAGGGTTCTACGTTGAGGTTTCGTTTAGTATACTGTGTGCTGGGTTCATGGTTCCGTTAGGGTTCTACGTTGAGGTTTCGTTTAGTATACTGTGTGCTGGGTTCATGGTTCCGTTAGGGTTTTACGTTGAGGTTTTGTTTAGTATACCATGTGTTGGATTTTTGGTTCCAATAGGGTTCTATGTTGCGGTTTTGTTTATGATACTGTGTGCTGGGTTTGTGGTTCCGTTAGGGTTCTATGTTTTGGTTTAGTATACCGTGTGCTGGATTTTTGGTTCCATTAGGGTTCTACGTTGAGGTTTCGTTTAGTATACTGTGTGCTGGGTTCATGGTTCCGTTAGGGTTTTACGTTGAGGTTTTGTTTAGTATACCATGTGCTGGATTTTTGGTTCTAATAGGGTTCTATGTTGAGGTTTTGTTTATGATACTGTGTGCTGGGTTTGTGGTTCCGTTAGGGTTCTATGTTTTGGTTTAGTATGCCGTGTGCTGGATTTTTGGTTCCGTTAGGGTTCTACATTGAGGTTCCGTTTATGATACTGTGTGCTGGGTTCGTGGTTCAGTGGCACCTCAGTGGTACCTTGGCAGATCGGGATTCGAACCAGCAACCTTCTGATTACGGGGCTGCTTCCTTAACCACTAGGCCACCACTGCCCCGTATACCGTGTGCTGGATTTTGGGTTCCGTTAGGGTTCTACGTCGAGGTTTCATTTAGTATACTGTGTGCTGGGTTTGTGGTTTGGTTAGGGTTTTATGTCGAGGTTTTGTTTAGTATACCATGTGCTGCATTTTTGGTTCCGTTAGGGCTCTACTTTGTCAGTTCCAGGAATAGACCAGCTCTGCTGTAAGGAGTGGAGAGGGAGCAGTGCATTGTGGGCGAGGGCATGTTTTATAAATCTGCGATGTTCTGATTTCTGCAGCCGATTAACTGTTCAGCGTTACGGTCCGATACACTCTGAGCCTCTTAACACCACAACCACGCCGATGTACACACAAGGAAATGGGGACAGTAATTCATGGCCCTGTGTGTGTACCTTCCAGTTTATGTGTGTGTGTGTGTGTGTGTTAAAACGTAATTAAGGTGACCTCTCTTTCTATGAGTTTCAACTCTGTTCCTCTGCTCATGTGGTGTTGATTTGTTTGAGCAGAGACCTGATTCACTTCCTGTCTGGAAACAGCGCGCACACACACACACACACACACAAACCTACAAAACACAACACTCACCCCTACTGCAGGGTTCTAGGGTTCTTCACCATGCTTCACTCTGTCTGTGTTGGGGTGGCCTCATCATAACGTGTGTGTGTGTTAACTTCAGTTTCAGTCTCTTTCTCTGTGGCACAAACACACAAACCCAGTGTGTGAAGTGGGCCACGGCGGCTGATTTCGGTCGGACGGGACATTTACATAAAACCAGTCGAGTTTTACTGGATTCCCGCAGAGCCGCATTCCAGACCCCACACATCACCAGCAGGATCAGTGCTCGCCCGGGTCCGGAGGGTCTCCCGTCCACCGAGCCTCGGCAGTCCGACCGGAAAGGGCCGGAGTTTAAACATTGATCCTTTCAACCTTTAATGCGTCTGTAAACTCATCTGCCGCCCGCTTGGAACCGTTTTATTGGAGAACAGATTAGCGGTGCCAGCAACAGTGTTCGCCACTGACCTGTTTATCTCGCCAGTGGCGGTGACCTCTGACCCCCGAGTTGGCCGCCAGGCTAATCTGAGAGAGGCGGGTTCTTTAGTCTGGGTTAATTAAGCAAATGGTGTGTGTTGTCCGGGTTAAAGCGGAGGTCAGAGTTCAATGGTCAATAAACCAGTTTCACTGCATTTACTGACCACTGGGCTGCCAGTATGGAGGAACGTACAGAACGTTCCGTGACTCAAAACAAGTTCATACCCAGCTACAGCTGTCGGATGACCTCTGATAACCCCGGGCTGGGAATCACTTCCTTCCTTACTGTGTATCTCTGACCTCTGACCTCTGACTCTTATTTTAAGAACCGCTCACTCACACACAGTCGAGATTGAAACGATCGTAGAGAAACAGAAAGTGTGTGTGTGTGTGTGTGTGTGTGTTGGACTCGTCGCACTGTTTAGCGGAACCTGCGCGCGTGATCACGTCCTCCGAACGCCGTGACGTCAGCCGGTGGCGAGAGCGCGCGGTGGGCGGGGCCTGGTGGGCGGGGCCTGGCGGCCGCCGCCGCAGGTGCGACTCCGCCGCTTCCGAGCGAGGGAAGCCGGGAGGCGGAGGTGAGATGCACTGGGAGCAGCTGCTGCGTCTCAGGGCCGGGAAGGTTGGTTATTAACGTTCTTATTAATGATAATAATAATTGCGCGTTCCTCGACGCGCATTTTCGGCGGAGTCGTGGGTTTATGTTTTGTGGGGCTTGGTTTCGCGCCGCCATGTGCCATCGTCATAGATTTATTACTTTAGCGCCAGAATTGCTGAACCTGGGACGAGTTTCTTTCTCGGTTTGTAGACGTTTTCTTCACACATGAAAAGGTGTGTAAGGTGTGGTTAGCCGGGGTCCCAGTTGTGATGACCCTGCACAGGGGGTACATGATGTGGTCACTCCTCACCTGTTTCTCCTGACCCCTCCGCACTGTCAGATTGACCGGTCGGATGGGGTCCTCCAGGCGGCCCTGGCGACAGCGGGCGGGGCCGAGGCCCTGCTGGGACCGGAGGAGGCGTCTCAGGAGCAGCAGCGGTCCCGCCAGGCCGTGGGTCAGCTGCAGCAGAAGATCCTGAAGCTGACGGAGCAGCTGCGCATCGAGCAGGCGGCCCGGGACGAGAACGTCGCCGAGTACCTCAAACTCGCCAACAACACCCACGACAGGCAGCAGAACGCCCGGATCAAGCAGGTGTGTGTGACCCAGAGAGAGCGAGAGAGTATGTGTGTATTTTTGTAGCTCCGCCCCTCCACTTGTTTCATACACACGGTTTATTCTCAGTAATGCTGTATGTAGAAATAAAACGGCTTCCTGTTAAAATAAATACATAAACAACCGTACAAGCGCAATAAAGTTTCCTGCAGAGCGAACTGAAGCAGATAAGAGCTGCGAGGTAATAACAATGAAACCCCGAGTTGTCGATGTGTTCTTCTGTTCCGTCACTGATCTCATTTCCTTTTTGATCTGTTTATACATGCACATGTGCGCCCGTGCATACACACGCACATACACACACACACACACACAAACGCACACACAAACGCACGCACACACACGCACGCACACACACGCCCGCACACACACGCCCGCACACACACACACACACACACACGCGCGCACAAGCTCTCAGCCAGTTTGGACCCCCCCTGGTGATGATGTTTCTTTGGCTGTGCTTATTGGGGTAAAGTTCAGCTGTTGTGTGCAGTCCGGGTTCAATATGTTCGGGTGTAATGTTGGCTGTCGTTTATTGGGGTGTAGTATGTTTGTGTATATCACACCCTGTATCACACCCTGGTCACAGGCTCTTTGACCTGCTGCCCTCTGGCAGATGTTCTAGAAGCCTGCAGACCAGGACCAGCTTCTTCCCCCTCGCCATCTCCCTCCTGTCTCACTGCAAATCACCTCCAACGTTGCACACTGCACTTTATGTACAATCTGTATATAGGATTTAGTTGTTTTGCCTATTTATTTATAGACCTATGTACATTCTTACATATTTATTTATAGTCAGTAGATATAGTTATTTATAAACCGTACAAACCAATTCCACAACTTGTACAATAACACGTACACACATCCTTGCACATTGCTGCTGTTGTTTTTTCCTACATTGTACTTGAGAGACACCATCTACCGGAATCAAATTCCTTGAATGTGCTGCACTTACTTGGCCAATAAATACGATTCTGGTTCTGATTTGTCTTGCTGTAGTATATCGGGTGGTATGATTGTTGTAGTATGTTGGATATATAGTTTATTGAAGTTGAAGTATGTTGGTATTTGTTGGGTGTACTGTGATGAGGTGCAGTATGTTGATTGTAATATATTGGGGTGTAGTATTTTTGATGTATAGTTTTTTGGGGTGTAGTATGTTGGGTATAGTATTTTGGATGTATAGATGGTGTAGTATGTTTGTGTAGTATTTTGGATGTATAGATGGTGTAGTATGTTGGGTGTATAGTTTATTGGGGTGTAGTACGATGGCTGTATAGTTTATTGAAAGTGAAGTGATTGTCACGTGTGATACACAGCAGCACAGCCCATCACCCTGAGTGAGCAGTGGGCAGCCATGACAGGTGACCGGGGAGCAGTGTGTGGGGACGGTGCTTTGCTCAGTGGCACCTTGGTGGATCGGGATTCGAACCGGCAACCTTCTGATTACGGGGCCACTTCCTTAACCGCTAGGCCACCACTGCCCCAATTGGGGTGTTATATGTTGGGTATGGTATTTTGGATGTATAGATGGTGTAGTATGTTGGGTGTATAGTTTATTGGGGTGTAGTACGTTGGGTGTATAGTTTATTGGGGTGTAGTACGTTGGGTGTATAGTTTATTGGGAGGTAGTACGTTGGCTGTATAGTTTATTGGGAGGTACTATTGGGAGTCCTACTGCCAGTTTCTGGAAGACACCTTCTTCAAGCAGTGGTACAGGAAGAAGTCTGCATCCTTCAAGAAAAACATGATTTTCATGCAGGACAATGCTCCATCACACGCGTCCAAGTACTCCACAGCGTGGCTGGCAAGAAAGGGTATAAAAGAAGAAAAACTAATGACATGGCCTCCTTGTTCACCTGATCTGAACCCCATTGAGAACCTGTGGTCCATCATCAAATGTGAGATTTACAAGGAGGGAAAACAGTACACCTCTCTGAACAGTGTCTGGGAGGCTGTGGTTGCTGCTGCATGCAATGTTGATGGTGAACAGATCAAAACACTGACAGAATCCATGGATGGCAGGCTTTTGACTGTCCTTGCAAAGAAAGGTGGCTATATTGGTCGCTGGTTTGTTTTTGTTTTGTTTTTGAATGTCAGAAATGTATATTTGCGAATGTGGAGATGTTATATTGGTTTCACTGGTAAAAATAAATAATTGAAATGGGTAAATATTTGTTTTTTGTTAAGTTGCCTAATAATTATGCACAGTAATAGTCACCTGCACACACAGATATCCCCCTAAAATAGCTAAAAATAAAAACAAACTAAAAACTACTTCCAAAAACGTTCAGCTTTGATATTAATGAGTTTTTTGGGTTCATTGAGAACATGGTTGTTGTTCAATAATAAAATTATTCCTCAAAAATACAACTTGCCTAATAATTCTGCACTCCATGTAGTATTTTGGATGTATAGATGGTGTAGGAGTACGTTGGCCTGTATTAGTTATTGGGGGGTAGTACGTTGGCTGTATAGTTTATTGGGGGGGTAGTACGTTGGCTGTATAGTTTATTGGGGGGGTAGTACGTTGGCTGTATAGTTTATTGGGGTTAGAGTACGTGGCTGTGATAGTTTATTGGGGCGGTTTGGGTAGGTACGTTGGCTGTCTATGTTTCATTGGTTAGTAGTACGTTGGGACTGTATAGTTTTATTGGGGGTAGTACGTTGGCTGTATAGTTTACTTGGGGGGTAGTACGTTGGCCTGTATAGTTTATTTTGGGGGGGGTAGTACGTTGGTGCTGTATGTTTTCATTGGGGGGGTAGTACGTTGGCCTGTATAGTTTATTGGGGGGGGGTAGTACGTTGGCTGTATAGTTTATTGTGGGGGGTAGTACGTTGGCTGTATAGTTTATTGGGGGGTTAGTGGTAGTACGTTGGCTGTATAGTTTATTGGGGGGTAGTACGTTGGCTGTATAGTTTATTGGGGGGTAGTACGTTGGCTGTATAGTTTATTGGGGGGTAGTACGTTGGCTGTATAGTTTATTGGGGGGTAGTACGTTGGCTGTATAGTTTATTGGTGGTAGTACGTTGGCTGTATAGTTTATTGGGGGGTAGTACGTTGGCTGTATAGTTTATTGGGGGGTAGTACGTTGGCTGTATAGTTTATTTGGGTGGGGTTGGTAGTAGTGGCTGTATAGTTATTTGGGGGGTAGTACGTTGGCTGTATAGTTTATTGGGGGGTAGTACGTTGGCTGTATAGTTTATTGGGGGGTAGTACGTTGGCTGTATAGTTTTATTGGGGGGTAGTACGTTGGCTGTATAGTTTATTTGGGGTAGTACGTTGGCTGTATAGTTTATTGGGGGGTAGTACGTTGGCTGTATAGTTTATTGGGGGGTAGTACGTTGGCTGTATAGTTTATTGGGGGGTAGTACGTTGGCTGTATAGTTTATTGGGGGGTAGTACGTTGGCTGTATAGTTTATTGGGGGGTAGTACGTTGGCTGTATAGTTTATTGGGGGGTAGTACGTTGGCTGTATAGTTTATTGGGGGTAGTACGTTGGCTGTATAGTTATTGGGGGGTAGTACGTTGGCTGTATAGTTTATTGGGGGGTAGTACGTTGGCTGTATAGTTTATTGGGGGGTAGTACGTTGGCTGTATAGTTTATTGGGGGGTAGTACGTTGGCTGTATAGTTTATTGGGGGGTAGTACGTTGGCTGTATAGTTTATTGGGGGGTAGTACGTTGGCTGATAGTTTATTGGGGGGTAGTACGTTGGGTATAGTTGGGAGGAGTACGTTGGCTGTATAGTTTATTGGGGGGTAGTACGTTGGCTGTATAGTTTATTGGGAGGGTAGTACGTTGGCTGTATAGTTTATTGGGAGGTAGTACGTTGGCTGTATAGTTTATTGGGAGGTAGTACGTTGGCTGTATAGTTTATTGGTGGGTAGTACGTTGGCTGTATAGTTTATTGGGGGGTAGTACGTTGGCTGTATAGTTTATTGGGAGGTAGTACGTTGGCTGTATAGTTTATTGGGGGGTAGTAGGTTGGCTGTATAGTTTATTTGGGGGGTAGTACGTTGGCTGTATAGTTTTATTGGGGGGTAGTACGTTGGCTGTATAGTTTATTTGGGGGGTAGTACGTTGGCTGTATAGTTTATTGGGGGGTAGTACGTTGGCGTATAGTTATTGGGGGTAGTACGTTGGCTGTATAGTTTATTGGGGGGTAGTACGTTGGCTGTATAGTTATGATTGGGGGGGTAGTACGTTGGCTGTATAGTTTATTGGTGGTAGTACGTTGGCTGTATAGTTTATTGGGGGGGTAGTACGTTGGCGGTATAGTTTATTGGGGGGTAGTACGTTGGCTGTATAGTTATTGGGGGGGTAGTACGTTGGCTGTATAGTTTATTGGGGGGGTAGTACGTTGGCTGTATAGTTTATTGGGGGGTAGTACGTTGGCTGTATAGTTTATTGGGGGGTAGTACGTTGGCTGTATAGTTTATTGATGTTTTCCCGCTTGCAGGTTTTTGAGAAGAAGAACCAGAAGTCGGCCGGCAGCATCGCGCAGCTGCAGAAGAAGTTGGAGCACTACCACCGCCGCCTTCGGGAAGTTGAACAGGGCAGCGCTGGAGCCAAGCCGTCGAAAGCCGTCCTCCGGGACGTTCAGCAGGGGCTGCGGGACGTTGGCGCCCGCGTCTCCGGCTTTGGTGAAGGTGTGGTGGACAGCGTCCGTGGAGGTCTGTCCAGCATCCATCAGGCGACCCACACGGCCGCCTCCAAACCCCGCGAGATCGCATCACTCCTGCTGTCCTCACGACACCGAGCCTCCAGCGCCGACAACCTCCACCAGCTGAAAGAGGGCGGAGTTACTGAACACGAGCACAATGCTGACAACGACATGATGGGCGGGGCTGGGCGACTGCAGGCCAGTCCCAAGTATGGCAGTGAGGAGGACTGTTCCAGTGGGACCTCCGGCTCAGCTGGGGCCAACAGCACAATGGGAGGAGCACCGGGCGGACCGCCCAGCTCCCGGGGCAACACGCTGGAGAGGGGCGGGGCCAGCAACGTGGAGATGCTGCTGCAGGAGGTGCAAGAGCTGAGGGAGGGGCAGGCGAGGCTGGAGGAGGCGCTGGAGGGTCTAAAGGCTCATTTCCAGAGAGAATACACACTCGTCCTGGAGCAAGTACAGGAGGAGAGATACAGGTACACACACTCACTGTGGCACTGGTGGCCTAGCGGTTAAGGAAGCGGCCCAGTAATCGAAAGGTTGCCGGTTCAAATCCCGAGCCACCAAGGTGCCACTGAGCAAAGTCACCGTCCCCACACGCTGCTCCCCGGGCGCCTGTCATGGCCGCCCACTGCTCACCAAGGGTGATGGTTAAATACAGAGGACACATTTCACTGTGTGCACCGTGTGCTGTGCATCACAGTGACGATCACTTCACACACACGCTATCCAAGGCCGGAAAGAAAAGGAAACTGCAAGTCATGTGGAGGAGAGGAAGCTTTGTGTAGTGTGTGTCTGTGTGTGTGTGTGTGTGTGTGTGTGTGTGTGTGTGTGTGTGTGTGTGTGTCTGGTTATGTGCCGGATGGACAGTGGGGGTTTTCCTGTCTGCTCTACGCCTTTTCTTTATTTCATAGAAGACGTTGCGGTGCGACTTGTGTGGTAAATTGTGTCTTGCTCTGAACGAACGTTTGTACCCTCAAATCTGGAGCCGGGGTCACCAGCCCTACGTAGCTTTCCATGTTTCCAAAATAGTTGCCAATCCAAAGCCAGAGTGCCATTCGTATGCTTCACGCTACTTTAAAAGATTAAACGAATGAAATGACAATGTTTTCAGTCAATTATACATATTTAGATGTAAATTTCACCCGTCTTTCCTTCAAACATGCACATTTTTCAATTATTCTTTTTATCATTCAACAGGTGTGTTGAAAGACAGTAAGCGTAAAAACGTGCATGATCAGCACCCTCCAGGACCAGGGTTGGTGACCCCTGACCCCTGAGACTAAACACAAACTCGTTCTGGAGACGTGTGTGTGTGTGTGTGTGTGTGTGTGTGTGTACATGAGAGAGAGAATGGTTTTCCTGTGGAGGTGAGATGAGAATGTGTGATCGCCTTTCACACTTCAGAGTTACACACACACACACACACACTCTCTTGTGTGTAATTAACTATCCCGATACCGGATCTGTGGTGATTGAATTTCCAGGCCTATTGTATCGCCATGTTTATTTTGATGGTTGTGTGTGTGTGTGTGTGTGTGTGTGTTTTAGCTGCGAGCGTTTGGAGGAACAGCTGAATGATTTGACTGAGTTGCACCAGAATGAGATCCTGAACCTGAAACAGGAGCTGGTCAGCATGGAGGAGAAAATAAACTACCAATCAAATGACAGAGCACGTGACATACAGGTACGTACACACACACACACACACACACACACAGTGTGTCGTGTACACAGACGCTGTCCTCTGCCCCGCCCCGCAGGAGGCGCTGGAGGTGTGTCAGACGCGCATCTCGAAGATGGAGCTGCAGCAGCAGCAGGTGGTGCAGCTGGAGGGGGTGGAGAACGCGGCGGCGCGGACGCTGCTGGGGAAGCTGATCAGCGTGCTGCTGGCGCTGATGGCCGTCCTGCTGGTGTTCGTCTCGGCCGTGGCCAACTGCGTCCTGCCGCTGATGAAGACCCGCGGCCGCTCGCTCTCCACCCTCCTCCTCCTCGTCCTGATGGCCTTCCTCTGGCGCAACTGGGACGTCCTGGCTGGCCACACCCACTCCCGGCTGCCCCGCCCACACAGATGATGACCAGTGCCTCCACCCCACCTGACTCCACCCCTGAGCCAGCCCCATGAAGCTGGATCAGGAGACTGTTTATTGGCTGGTTGAAAGGGGGCGGAGCCGCTGGCTTGGATGGACTTTCTGTCCTGTTATTATTTTATTAATGTATCTCTAAGAAAATATTTTATTATTTTATTTTTTTATGTCTTTTAATCAGTTTTATGTAGCATGACGTGCCTGTCAAAACCCTCAGCTGGTTGGATGTTTTCACTGAAGCTCCGCCCCCTGGTTTTTTTTTTTTACTGTCTTCTGTAGAAGGAGGCGTGTCTGTTGGGCTGTGTTTGGCTGATGATGGTGCAGAACATCACTTTTTTTATAACGTAATAATTCATATCTTTGTTCAGAGTGAGGAGTTGAACAGAGATCCACATTCTCTTCATGGTTGTGATGCGCGCCTAGATCATCTTCTGCAGGCTTCGTGCAGCCCTCTCTTCTCTCAGAGACCTCCGCTCATCACCTGAGCTTCTCTGAGGGCCTGTAACTGCACCCTGGCCGGCTCTGAATGAAGAGAAGCCCTCTCTGCTTCCACTGACGTCCTCACGGGAAGCTTGGTCTCGTTTTGGTGGCGTGTCCAACCACATGTGCCTTCTGAAGATGAATAAAAAGCTGATCTCTTATCCAATAGATACTGTGTGTGCGAGAGGTTTCTGCTCACTGTCAGTACGACATATAATAAATAAAATAAAACATGTCACTCAAAACGTCTCTTATCTGAACTCCTATTGACCCCGCCCAGTTCCACGTCCAGCCACGCCCCCGACGTTTATTAAACCACCCTCCCAAACTACGTGTCGTGTGAAGAAAGCGACACGCGATCAATGTGACGAGGTGAGGGGGACATTTGACGTCAGTTTACCACAGGTCATGACGTACATGTTACACGAGGGGGCGCCGAAGGCATAAAATTCGTTTTTTTTTTTTTTTTAAGAAAGCGAGTTGCGGCGTTAAATGTCCAACAAATGGTTTATTTCACCCTGAATGTGTTTTTGGTTTGAATCTACAATATTAAATGCATGTAACTCCGAAATCTTTCTGTCTTCAGATCAATAATATCAACTTATTTCAGAGTTGTGACTGTTACCACCCTCCGAGGCGGTTTGGTGCAGATGATCTACAGCACAGTAGAAATATTCATTATTTATGTTTATTTATTATTCCACGTATTTTATCACGATAACGACGTCTTGACGTTGCTCCGCTAGATGGCGATGGAGATCTTCTCCAGAGGAGGCGTGAACGTGGGAGGGGGGTGTGGTCAAACGGCGGCAAATTTCAAAAAACTTCTCAAAGTTCACATTCAAAACGTTTCAAGCCCCCAAAAATCCAAATTACTCGCGTGGGATACTTTCAGGTGTTTGACAAATTAATTAAATAAGAAATAAATGAACAAAATGTTTTAGGATTTGTTCCATAATCTCAACCCGGAATATGACGCCTGATGGTGTGGTGAGAACTGGAACAGAACCAGAACCCAGGAGAACCTTTCTCGGGGGTTCGGAGACTCGTCTCAGATCAAGATTACAGACGTTTTACAAAAATCCGCCTCAGGATCTTATCTGAGCGGAAACGGGGTCGTGACAGCACACACACACACACACACACACACACACACACACAAACTCACAAGAGAACAATAATGCAAGTAATAATAATACAGTATTATCATTAGTTGTATTATTGTGAATAATATTTAACAATACTAAAAATAACAAAATAAATGTGTGATCTTCTTTTATATTAAAAATACATCAAATTAAGAAAACAATGACGGATTTTTAAAGAAAAACTTCGTATTTTTGCTGAAATATTTTTCTTGGAAGGTGAAATAAGGCATTATGTTATCAATCGTCTCAGCACAGGTGTGTTGTGTGTGTTGTGTGTGTGCTTAACAGATGCTGTGTAATGAAGGGAGAAGCCATTAACCGCTAATTACAACGAATTATTAACGATCAACGAATCGGCGGTCGCGATTAATGGATCGCTCGCGCGCGCTTCCTGTCGCGCCACCGTGACCGGCAGGTCGTGCAGAAGTGACCGCTCGCCGCTGTCCGGGTCAGGGGTCAAGCCGCCGGATCACGGACATCGTGACCGGACGGTCGCATCTGGTCCCCCGACGTCCTGTTTGGTCCCCTCCCCCCCTCGTGGAACCGTGACCGATCCGCCCACGGCCGCTCGTCTCCAGAAGGTGTTTGGTGGAGACGCGGACACGCGTGACCGGATTATAGATTATTGATCGCGGAGAACTTTTCTATGCGCGCGCGGTCTGTTGGGGGGAAAAAAAAGTTGATTTGAGGAGGAGGAGGAGGAGGAGGAGGAAGAGGACTCACGTCACGCCAGGAAACCGCTGGCAGCGGCGAGGCGGACGCGCCGCGCGTCCCGTGGATCCAGACCGCGCGCAGACCGAGCAGGAGGAAGCATGTCTCCGTCTCTCCTCCTCATCTTCATCTTCCTCCCGCTCTCCGCCGCGCTCCGCGTCGAGCGCGCCTTCGCGTCCGAGACGCGCACCAACAACTTCGCGGTGGACGGCGCGGCGCGGCGCGTCTACGTCGCCGCCGTCAACGCGCTGCACCAGCTGAACGGCACCACGCTGCGCGCCGAGACGCACCGGCGCACCGGGCCGGTCAACGACAGCCGCCTGTGCCACGCGCCGCAGCTGCCCCACGCGCCGTGCGAGCACCCCACGGAGCCCACGGACAACCACAACCAGCTGCTCGCGCTCGACCCCGCGCAGCGCGTGCTCGTGGCCTGCGGCTCCGTGCACCAGGGCTTCTGCGAGCTGCTGCGCGCCGACGACGTGACGCGCGCCGCCGTGGACTTCCCGCCGCCCGGCGCGCGCGCCGTCTTCCCCAGCATGCTCAACGTGGCCGCCAACGACCCGCGCGCCAGCACCGTGGGCCTCGTGTTCCGGGGCCCCGGGGGCCGCAGCCGCCTGCTGGTCGCCGCCACCTACACGGGCTCCGGGACGCGCTTCTTCCCCAACAACCGCAGCAAGGAGGACCTGCGCTTCGAGAACACGCCCGAGATCGCCATCCGCTCGCTGGACGCGGCCGACGCGGCCCGCCTGTTCACCTACGACATCAACCCGTCCGAGGACAACGTGCTGAAGATCAAGCAGGAGGACAAGCCGCGCAACCGGCTGAGCTTCGTGCGCGCCTTCCCGCGGGGCGGCTACGCCTACCTCGCCATGAACAACGAGGCGGGCGGCGGCCGCAAGGAGAGCCGGCCGCACAGCCTGCTGGCCCGCATCTGCCTGGACGGGCCGGCGCCGCGCCGGGGCTCCGGGCCCCCGGCCGAGGGCCGCAAGCTCACCGAGTCGTACGTGCAGCTGGGGCTGCAGTGCGGCGACGCCGGGAACCTGTACGGGCGCCTGGTGGCCGCCTACCCGGCGCGCCAGCTCCTGTTCGGGGTCTTCTCCCGCGCCGGCTCCGGGGGGCCCGGCTCCGGCTCCGCGCTGTGCGCCTTCCGCTTCGCGGACGTCGAGGAGGCCATCCGCCGCGGGCGCGCCGACTGCTCCACCGTCCCCGGCAGCGCCGAGGTGCAGGTGCTGGACAGCGTGATCCAGGGCTCGGGGGCGGTGTGCGTCCCCAAGCCCAACATCGTGGTGAGTCTTGCCCGGGTTCAGAAGGTCTCGCCAAAACCCGCTGCTCTCCAAGGGGGATGGTTAAATACAGAGGACACGTTTCGCTGTGTCACTGTGCGCTGTGCTGCTGTGGATCACAATGACAGTCGCTTCGCTTTAATCCTGGAGGAAGCCAGGAGCGCAGGAGAGGCAATAATAAAAGTTAAAGTGAAGTGATCCTCACTTGCGATACACAGCACACGGTGCAGACAGTGAAACGTGTCCTCTGCATTTATCCCATCCCCCTGAGTGAGCAGTGGGCGGCCATGACAGGTGCCCGGGGAGCAGTGTGTGGGACCTTGCTGGATCGGGATTCGAACCGGCAACCTTCCTTAACCGCCAGGACACCGCTGCCCCGCATTACCAGTAAACATCATATGAAAAATCCAGCCGTTGGATGAACATCTCGGATAGAACGTCTCCAGCCCCACGTTTAAAACCAGCAACGTTTCGTGCAGGAAACCACAGATCCACCTGATAAAGCCACGCCCTAATCAACCAAGCGGCAGGTTTCCTGCCAGACACCGTTCCAGATGTTCCTCCCGTCACTCAAGGAAATTACGCTAAACTGTCTTATAAAGCAAAATATTCATTCTACGAAACGTTCTAAAGCCTATTGATTATTTCATTTATATGTGGGAAATATGGATTATATGTTTGATAATGTTTTTTTTTTCTGTGTGCAGCTGCAGTCGGATCAGCTGAACTGCGGAGCTGCTCACCTGCAGCACCCGCTGGCCCTGAGGCGGCCGCTGAAGGCCACACCCATATACGAATACCCAGGGTTGAACAGCGTCGCCGTGGACGACGTCCACAACCACACCATGGTGTTCCTGGGCACCAGCAGTGGGAAACTGCGCAAGGTAGGACACACACACACACACACACACACACACACACATCAGTGACACTAAAGCACCCAGGTCACTTGACCCGTGTCTCTGAACTCAGTCCGGGCGCTGGCCTGACGTTCCACCTTAACCAAACCGTCGCATACAATTCACCACGTGCCCATGTCCTGGTCTGCTGGAGATGTTCTCCACCAGCTTGCTCTTGTTCTTCTGCAAGATTGATTACAAGCGAGTCTGTTCCCATGGACATTCCCAAACTGCTTTTAAAAGAGAGCGGTCCTGATAGGAAACAGAATCCATCTGCTTCGGATTAACACTGGTCACACATGAGGGACAACTCAGTTCAGCTTTTGCATTTCTACTGGTAATAACGCCACCCCATCACACTTTCATTTGGGAAATCTGTGTGAGTGACAGTGGTGGGATCTGAGTGTCACTTGGTTAGCCAGTGCGGCTTCCGGTGGGAGTTTGGATAAAGCTGTTGTCTGTGGTTGATTAACTTGCCTCCAATAGGTTATTAGTATTTAATAGATGACGGTGTCACTCTTTATGAGTTGCCAGGACTTCAGAAGGTAAGGGAATCAGCATTCAGCTCATTATTTTCTAATTGTGAGATTATCAGGTTGTTCAGAGTGATGAGACTGATGTCATGAGATGATTGGGGGATGGGCTGTTTTGTGATGGGTCTTGATCTGGGCTGTGTTGCATTTTGTGTAGGTCAGTGTTGTCATGGATGTATTGTGTGTGATGTATCTCTGTGCCAAGTTGTGGTTGGTGAATCTCTGCACTGTGTAGTGGGTGATGTGGATCTGTGCTGTGTTGTGAAAGTTGTATATCTGTGCACTGTGAGCTGTATCTGTGCTGTATTGTGTGTGTTGTATCTCTGTGCTCTGTGAGAAGTAGGTCTGTGCTGTGTTGTGGTTGGTATATGTGCTGTGTTGTGGATGATATAGGTCTGTGCTGTGTTGTAGTTGGTAAAGGTCTGTGCTTTGTTGTGATGGTTGTATCTCTGTGCTCTGTGAGCTGAATCTCTACTGGGTTGTGGGTGATGTGGGTCTGTACTGTGTTGTGATGGTTGTATCTCTGTGATCTGTGAGATGTCTCTCTGTACTGTGTTGTGGGTCTGTACAGTGTTGTAGCTTGTTGTATCTCTGTGCTCTGTGAGACGTATCTCTACTGTGTTGTGGGTCTGTACTGTGTTGTGAAGGTTGTATCTCTGTGCTCTGTGAGCTGTATCTCTGTTTTGTGTTGTGGGTGATGTCGGTCTGTGCTGTGTTGTAGTTGGTAAAGGTCTGTGCTTTGTTGTGATGGTTGTATCTCTGTGCTCTGTGAGCTGAATCTCTACTGTGTTGTGGGTGATGTGGGTCTGTACTGTGTTGTGATGGTTGTATCTCTGTGATCTGTGAGATGTCTCTCTGTACTGTGTTGTGGGTCTGTACAGTGTTGTAGCTTGTTGTATCTCTGTGCTCTGTGAGACGTATCTCTACTGTGTTGTGGGTCTGTACTGTGTTGTGAAGGTTGTATCTCTGTGCTCTGTGAGCTGTATCTCTGTTTTGTGTTGTGGGTGATGTCGGTCTGTGCTGTGTTGTAGTTGGTAAAGGTCTGTGCTTTATTGTGATGGTTGTATCTCTGTGCTCTGTGAGCTGAATCTCTGTACTGTGTTGTGGGTGATGTAGGTCTGTACTGTGTTGTGATGGTTGTATCTCTGTGAGCTGTATCTCTGTTGTAGTGTGTCTGTGGTTGGTGTAGTGTGTGTGTGGGTTGTTGTAATGTTGTAGTGTGTCTGTGGTTGGTGTAGTGTGTGTGTGGGGTTGTTGTAGTGTGTCTGTGGTTGGTGTAGTGTAGTGGTGTAGCTTTTGCAGAGTCACTAGTGTCCTTCATTAGTGACTTTATGGGCCGTAATTGGATGTTTGCTTGTGTCTAATGGTCACATGTCTATCTCCCTGTGTGTGTATGTCTGTGTTGGTACAACACACTCAAGTTCAGCCGAGGTATTCTTATTTGTTTGAGTGTGTGTCTGAACTTGTTGCAAGGTGTGTTGGCGTGTATGTGTAATTCCTGTAAAGTTGGCATATTTTGAGTATTTGTCCATTAGTTGTTGAGTGTTATGAGTGTGTGAGCCAGTGTGTGTGTGTGTGTGTGTGTTTGCCCCTACTGTTTTTGAACACACACACACACTATTCTTTTTTCCCTTTCACTGTTTCCTCCCGTTGTTTTTCTGTCCTTTCTTCTCCTCTGCTTCGCTCTTTGACCGTAGCACAAAATATTCTTTGATTAAGAGATGTTTCAGTACACACACACCCACAGACACACATACACCCCCCCCCACACACACACACACACACACACACACACGCCCTGCTGCAGCTGAGTGCTCTTGACTATAATGGATTCTTTCATATGGACGTGGTGAAAGACACTCGGCTATAGTGAAGCAGGTGTTCACACTGTGTGTGTGTGTGTGTGTGTTTGTTTGACCTGGTCATTGTGTCCTCATACTGCTGTCTTCCAGGTGTGAAGCCACTGTGTGTGTGTCTTTAATCTTGATCCTCTACTCTGACTTCTTTATTGTTCGCTGCTCTTTTCTCTGTTTTGTTTTGAGTGAATCCTGTTGGTGTGTGTGTGTGTGTGTGTGTGTGTGGCTGGATGGCTGTATATAGAGGTAGGTGTGTGTGTGTGTGTGTGTTTGAGTAGTTGAAAGTGAAAGTGATTTATTGTCCCATGTGACAGCACCCAGTGCACACAGCAAAACGTGCACTGTGTATCTAACCCTGCATCACCCCTGCATAATGAGCAGCGGGCAGCCATGACAGGCGCCCGGGGAGCAGTGTGTGGGCACGGTACCTTGATGAACTTGGCGGTTCGGGATTTAAACCCACGGGTCTACCTCCATAGGTGCCCGGTAGGTGAGAAGTTCCCATACCGGGAGTTGAACCCGGACCCACTGGGTGAAAACCAGGAATCCCAACGGCTAGACTATATGGGAAATCCTGTGTGTGTGTGTGTGTTTCTTCAGATCTCTCTCTGGAGGAACCTAACGCTGGCCAATCATTGGACCCTGAAGGTGGCAGCCGGTGAATCTGTGCATCACATCATGACCTTTGACCCTAATGACAGAAACTACCTGTATCTCATGACCTCCCATCATGTGAGTCCGTATTCTGTCTTTGGTGCGTGTATTACACCTCCTGTCTGTGTCTATGTGTGAGTGCAGGTATTTCTGTGTGTTAAGTGTGTGTGTGTGTGTGTGTTACAGCTCCTGCTGGTCAGGGTAGCAGTGTGTTCTCAGTACAGCTCCTGCAGCGCCTGCCTGAACTCCGTTGATGCTTACTGCGGTTGGTGCACGCTGGAGAGCAGGTGAGAAGTGTGTGTGTGTGTGTGTGTGTGTGGGCATGCAAACATTTAAAGGAAGTCAATATGTTTTTTTTTTAGGTTTCACAAACCTTTTATATCCATAGTAACAGTGGATGAACACACATAACACCTTCACACCTTCGCACACACACACACACACACACACACAGTTTCCACTGTTTACAGTAAAAATGTCCCTTCTGCTGAATCAGACACAAAAAAATCACCATCCGAGACAAAACAGGAGCGGGAGACAGGATGTGGTGCGGCGTGGCAGAGGCGTATTTGTGATTGGAGTGTGTTTGGTTCTTTCCTGCCCTCCCTCAGACACCCTCACACACTCACCCACACACACACACACACGCTGCATTATATTTCAGCTTTTACCCACCTGCTTCGACCCAGTCGCACACGCCGCCTCCCCATCATGCACCTCTCTTTCTCTCTTCCTCCCGCGTTCTCAGGCTTCGCCGGGCATGACTTCTCAGGTTTTTTCAGGTTCTTATGAAAGTGTGTGTGTGTGTGTGTGTGTGTGGCTGTGCGTGTGTGTTTGTGCGGAACACAGAGTTAGATGATAAAATGGTTCTGGACTTTGAGAAAGATTAAAAGTGGTGTTCTTTTTCCATGAATGGTTATTTTGTGTGTGTGTGTGTGTGTGTGTGTGTGTTGTGCGTTTTACTGCTGACGCTGCTCTCAGAGCAGACAAGGCCATGAGATCAGCGCCATTCCTAAATTTAGAAAAGAATGGCTCAACCAGCCCATCAGTGAGAAATCCCCTCCAAACACACACACACACACACACACACACACACACACACACTGGCCTATACGGTCTTATATAAACAGATCATGTTACGTGCATAAATATCAGGCTGTTTGAGTAAAACATTACTGTAAAGTGGGACGTGGTTGTGTTCCTTGTCAGCCCTTTTGTGTGTGTGTGTGTGTGTGTGTGTGTGTGAGGTAACTAACTCTCTCACACATGAAGTCACGATCCGACCTCGGCTTTCTACATTTTATGCCATTTATCAGGCGGCCTTACAGTCAGTGACAGGGACAGTCCCCATTGAGACACCGGGGGTTAAGTGCCTTGCCCAGGGACACAAATGTAGCTTGAACCGGGGCCTTTGTGAGAGTGTTGTACCCGCCAGGCTACCAACACCAGGATGTAGATTTGT